>NC_084825.1:9162415-9328394 GCF_958449725.1 Rosa rugosa
TTAGACTGAGACAAACTGAACGAAGGCACCAATGCCACGTGTCAATTGTTGATCTACCAACAACTCCCAACCAGTGAGGAGACGAAGGTCCAACAGGTTGCGATTCTGCCAACAGCCTCTGATACGTGCCACACGACACTCCTCTTCACGAGTCATGTTATAGCGCAGGCCCGCTACAAAAAAAGAGGTAACCGTTAGTACAAACTACAAGGACTATCACAAGAAAAATCGCCAACTTTGGTCAACGGAGACCGACAAACAACCTCGGATAGGCTGAAACTCCGACTTAATCCTAAACGTCGGCTCCCCCTCGTTGGACCCTGCATGGTATTCCCACCCCGTCGTGGCAACACAGAAGGTACCCCGCCAGTAAGACATGGAGTCCTTCAGGTTCTCGATCAGCTTGGGCGCCCCCTGGCGGCGACTCAAGTTCACCTGCCCTCTACAACCTTGGCGCTTCACATACACCAGCTCGTAGAAGTGTAGCACCTCCACCACAGTTGGTCCCTCGCAACCGGACAAGCGCCATAGCGAGTTCAGTGCCATCATCAACCGCCACATGTTGGGGCAGATCTGCCCAAAGGCGAGGCCAAACTCGCACACCAGGATTTGGAGGTTTGGCAGTAGCGGGAATGTCACTCCTTGGCGGAAGATCGCCTCGTGCACGGCGGCAAACCTCGCTGGAAGAATCGAGGCCTTCTCGTCCACCGTCGGCGGACGAAGCTTAACCACGCCTGGCAACCGATACATCCGCTTCAACCGGTTGACGGCGGCAACGGTCATCCGCCCTCCCGCCTCGTCAACAGGGGTGCAGTCGGGGAGGACCCACGCTGACTCGGTATCCTCCCCCACCACCTCTCCCCCGTCAGCGGAGCCACTGGCAGCGCTGTTACTTGCTAGCCGCTCGTCACGCCTATTTTGGGCAGCGGCAGCCTCCCCTGCCCTAGAACTCTCTGGACGCGAAGCACGACCCATAGTTACTTCCCAGGGTATGGTTTGTAGCGGCTCGATCTCTAGCGGTTCTGGCAGTGAGGTTCCTGCACGGGCAAACGGACGCAACGAGTCAATAAAAATTCTATCCACCATGCTGAACGACACGTCAGACCCGGAGTCCTCACTGCTTGAAATTTCTACTACGTTAGCCATCCCAAACCCTAAAACCCAAATCAGTCAGTTCACAAAATCTAACCTATCCCTATATCAGTTGCATCAAAGAACCTCAAGAACAATTACCCAGAAAATTCCAAAACAAGAACAAAACGCACACTCAACCCAGATTCGACCATCTAGCAAATCCGTAAACACCAACTCTCTTCCAAATACCATAAACATACCCCCAAACCTCACTTTACACCCTCAGAACACACCGGGGGAGAACAGATTGCACCACAAAACAAAACCAACAAAACCCAGAAACTGGTAGTAAACAACACAGATCCAATGAAACAGGAATGGGATTCGAAATACCAACCTTAACACAAACTCTGGTCTGATCGGAAGAGCTTGTCTTCACCGGTAAAGATTTTGTTCCCCCAGATTCGATAACCCCACAGAATCGTGGTAGTTCTCTTCACAAGTCGCAGACGAGCAGGGCTTGAAGACGACGACTCAGGTTTGAAGTTTTCGCAAAAGTGTCAAATCTCGCTAAGTTCGCCCCCTTTTTATGTCAACGTCAAAGAATTCTAGGTCGTCCGCTAAAAAACGACATTACGCACCAGCCGTACACGTGTCCCACGTCTACACTTACTCTCCGGATTAACCGAGGCGACGTCTCGATTACAAAATCCATAATTACTCGCATTAATGGCGAGAAGACGAGCAGCCTGAGGAGGCACGCCTCCACACACTAACCCTTTAATTAGAAGCCAGCCACGTGTCGACCACCTTCAGACGAAGCGTCTAATGGAAGTAACCACTTTGGAAGAGACCACAAATCCGGAAGTCTCCGCTAGCGAAACTTTTCCCTTGTCACCTTCCAAGGAACGAAATCTCCGCTAGCGGAACTTCTCCCTTATCACCTTCCAAGGGACGAAGTCTCCGCTAGCGGAACTTTTTCCTTGTCACCTTCCAAGGAACGAAATCTCCGCTAAGCGAAACTCCGCTAGTGGAACTTCTCCCTTGTCACCTTCCAAGGGACGAAGTCTCCGCTAAGCGAAACTCTGCTAGCGGAACTTTTCCCTTGTCACCTTTCAAGTGACGAAGTCTCCGCTAAGCGAAACTCCGCTAGCGGAACTTCTCCCTTGTCACCTTCCAAGGGACGAAGTCTCCGCTAAGCGAAACTCTGCTAGCGGAACTTTTCCCTTGTCACCTTTCAAGTGACGAAGTCTCCGCTAAGCGAAACTCTGCTAGCGGAACTTTTCCCTTGCCACCTTTCAAGTGACGAAGTCTCCGCTAAGCGAAACTCCGCTACCGGAACTTCTCCCTTGTCACCCTGCAAACGGGACATCTTCCGCTACACGACACCGCTAGCGGAACTCCTTTTCCATCTTGCAAAATCTGTACTTTGCTGAGCACAACACCGCTCAATAAAATACCGCCAGGCACGTCTCCGCGACGCTGCTTCCAGCTACAACCAGCGGGGGGATTTCTGCTAGTGGCGGATCCCGAGGCTACGCCTCACTCTGACAAATACCGCCACGCGGCGTTACAGTCAGACAGTCCCTACGGGACACGGGGACTTGTCAACAGTCTACGACGACCCTGATCAGGCACGTTGACCCCCGTCACTTGGGTACTAAAGATTGGGCTCGCTACCCAACACCCTCTGCTCCGTGCAGCTCCCCCTTAACAAACAATTTACCGACCATCCGGAGGTCCATCTTAGCCGGGGAGTGGGGGACTCCCTGGGGGGCCTAGCAGGGGCCCACCCGAAAGGGTATAAAGCGTTCGCTCAGTAAATCCATGGTTGACAACGCACTGACGCTAATTATGCTGTTGCAAGTCAAGCGGAAGGTAACACTTCAAACCACTGAGCAACTCCCCAACCAAGATTGCCCTCCTTAACTGGGGACTTGGGGGACTTGTACATACATGTGCATTTGCAAGCATAATTAGCTATAATGAGCTACGCTCATGGTACCGCCAGAGGTACTGATTCCCACCAAAGGAGTAGCCTACGGATACACAGCCAGGCGAGCTACCACCTAAGCCTCGGATTGCCCCCAGATCACCGCCGACGCGCCGCCACGCGCTGTGCCAAAATAGCATCAGAAGCTCCTGACGCTGGGAACTGAAGCACATCAGTCCCACATCGAAAACAAGGAGAAGATCAGCCTTCTCCTCACCTATAAAAGGTTCTCTCCTCTCTTCTCATTAATTACGCATTTAATACTCATTTATTGTTATGCTGTCTATATGCATCGACTGACTTAGGCATCGGATAAGTGAAGACCGCCCAGCGCGGTCTCCCTCTGACGCCCTGTCTTTCATTTGACAGCTAGCAAAGATCACCAAGTCCTCAGAGTAGCGGTCCGCCCACCGGACCCGCGTTAAACGAAGGTTCGGCTACCGCCGGACTTTGAGCATTAACAGGTGGCAATACTTGGATAATTGATTCTGGAGCATCTGACCATATGACCTATGATCGTAGTTTCTTCCTTTTTCTCAATCCACCCTCTATTTCCTCTGTTGTCAATGCCAATGGTGATTCTTTTCCTATTTTAGGCATAGGGTCTGTTCGTCTCACCCCTTCTTTGACACTACATAATGTTCTTTATGTCCCTGATCTCTCTCATCATCTCATATCTGTGCCTTAGCTTAATACTCAATCTCGGTGTTCTATAACATTTTTTCCTTTGTATGTGATTTTTCAGGACCTCCTCACCAGAGAAATAATCAGCAGGGGTTATCTTAGGGGTCGACTATTTCATCTGGATTGCATGTTCACCGAAATGAAGCCAGAGAAGGCAGTCCAAGCAGCTTTGATTTCGACTGGGGTTACTAATCAAGTTGAAGAATTATGGCTATGGCATCGGAGATTGGGACATCCTTCCTTTAGTGTCATGAAGAAATCTATGCCATCCTTGTTTCTGGGCATTGATGAGTCTTAGTTGCATTGTGAGTCATGTGTCTTAGCTAAAAGTCATCGTACTAGTTATCCTTTGAGTACTACTAGGAGTTCTTTTCCTTTTGAGCTTATTCATTCTGATGTATGGGGACCTTCCCGTGAGTCAACCTTGTCTGGCAAACATTGGTTTGTTTTGTTTATTGATGATTGTATCCGTCTTACTTGGGTCTCTTTATTGAAACACAAATATGAAGTTTTCTCTGCTTTCCAAGAAATTTTTGCTCTTGTTCAAAATCAATTTGGAGCCAATATTAAAGTCTTTCGTTCTGATAATTGGGGGGGGGGGGGGAGTTTGTCAATTCTCAGTTTCACCAATTCTTTCATTCTCATGGGATTGTTCATCAAACTACTTGCCCTCAAACCCCTGAACAAAATGGGGTGTCAGAAAGAAAGAATCGTCATGTTCTTGACATAGCTCGGTCTCTTCTATATAGTGCTCATATGCCTAAGTATCTTTGGGGAGATGCAAACACTACTAGAATAATGTCATTAGACATCGCCACTATCGGTCAGGATTACACCTGATGTTAAAAAACATGTTAACATCAGTTTGTGAAAAAACCGATTTCTATTGTTATTATGGACATCAGTCACCAAATAAAACGATGAGAAAAGTTTCGTTCAAAAAATTTTCAAAAACGCGGAGGGACTAAGTTTGAAACTTTTGAGAAACGCGGGACCAATTATTTCATTCCCCCACTTAGTATGTTTTCCCTCTTTGTCTAAAACTATCGAACCCTAATAACTCTCACTTTGTCTGAAAACTCTCGAGCCTTGTCAACCTCGTTCTCTCTCCAACCTGACCTGCCCCGATTCCCCGACCTCATTCTCCAACCTGGCCTGAGCTCATTGTCCGATCCGAGCTGCTCAAGCTCCTTCTCCGACCCGAGCCGCTCGAGCTCCTTCTCCGACTCGAGCCACCTCGAGCTTGTTCTCCGATCTAACCTCGAGCTCCTTCTCCGACCTTACCTCGAGCTCATTCTCCGACATGAGCTCGTCAATCTCCGACCTGAGCCGGCTCGAGCTCGTTCTCCGACCTCCACCAACGTAGGTCCTCTCTCTTCTCTTCACCACCAATACTGATTTTTTGTCCGGTTTTGATTTAAAGCTTCAGTCTTTTTTGTTTAATTCTTGTGTATTTGAGTTGGGTTTATTTTTGAAAGGCTTAAAGCTCTGATCTTTTGAGCTGGTTCATGTTGATTCTATTTGATTTTTGAAACTGGATGTGCTTGGTTTGGGAATCGATGAATTTGGGTTTTCTGTTGGAACTATGGTGCTTAGAATAGATTTGTTGGAAATTAGCTTTTTTTTGTCAGCTTAATCTGGATTAAGATAAGTTTGAATGCTGATAAACATATAGAAATGAATGGATTTAGATTAATCTCAGTTAATCAGTTTAGTAAAGGGCTTTGCTTTTGCTAGAGCCAGAATTGCCATTGATTGTTCAGTTTTGGCTGTTTTCTTTGTACTTGTTTCATTAACCAAGCTAGTGTCCTTAATTGTGTTATATATTCTGCTAGCTGACTTGAGATGTAAATGTGTTATAAGGTTTGATTTATTTTGTTTTTGTCCTTTAATTTGTTTTCCATACTTCATTTGTTAATAGGTCAATATCAGAAGCGTTGATGAAGCAGTAGTGATTGGTGCTGCTCTATCTTTATCTTCCTCAGCTTTTGTACTGTAGGTGTTTTAAATTTTAAATAAGAAAATGCATATACTAATTTTTCATTCAAGAAGTATTGTTGAATAGCTGCTATTATTTCTACAGATACAATACGTGATTAACTGGTGCCATGTATGGTTAAAGTGACCATTTACTTCTTCCTTTTTTTTTTTCTAAGCTAAAGTCAGTGTCTTGGATAAGTATTTCATACATCTGTTAATATTTTATCTAGTCTTTTTTGTTCTGAAATACTAATCAAGCTCTACTAAGTACTGGTGGATGAAAGTTTGTTATTACCAGCGGTAATTGGCAACCATTATACTGAAAGGTTAGCGAGCTCTCTTCTTTTTCTCTCAGATCTTTTTCATATCCAATCTATTACTCCTAACTTCCTAAGTATTCTGTGTTTATTCTATTCAGAATCTTAATGTACTACATCAGTCTTTTCATGTTTCTATACTTTTGTTTGATATTCCCAACTGTTTGATATTTGCAGGATATAGCAGTCGTACCTCTCTTAGTCATACTTCTGGTGCTGGAAAGCCAGGTACATGAAACAATCAACTAGTCTCTCAAGCTTCACTTGAAGTTATTAGTCAATTATTTTTTAGTATTCAATCTTGTAAATGTCATTAGTTCTGATTGTTGAGCACCATTCTGAGGGTGGAAAATCGTCTTTGATTTCATCAAACTCTTGTTGAAGTAGTTTGCCTTTCAGAAGGCAATGGTTTTATTGAAATATGGTGTTACTGCGGGTACGTTTTTGCATGTTATGATAAGAAAGGAATACTAAACTTTTTCAAGGAAAGCTAGGAGAAGAGTTGACATCTCTAATGATAGAGTAACATTGTGAATTTCTTTGCAGCAGTTGCTGTAGAGTGCAGAGGAAGAATTGATGTTTTTTTATTTTATTTTGGTCAAAATTGATTAACTACACTATATATTTCGTGTCTATGCCTTCAAATTCCTTAAAAGTTGCATGAAGACATTATTGTCTCTATCGCTTTTCTGCAGAACATAGCGGAGGACAGTATATGGCCAATGCTTTTGAAGGAGGCCGGGTTTAAAAGCTCTAGGTGGGCTGGGGCTTCTTTCTCTTGGAGGAAAATTAGTTCTTAGGCGAATTTTTGAGGTGTGTGCTAAGAATAATAGGGTTTAAGTTCATTAATATTTGTTTAATTTTGTTGGCCCTAAAATTTAGATTGTAAAATCAGTTTGTGGCAGAAGCAAGGAGCTCAGAGGTATTTGTTGCCCTTTGCTTGCTGACGGTGGTGGGGACTTCACTTCTCACCCAGAAGTTGGGGTTCAGTGATACAGTTTATACGCAGATACTGTAAGGTGTTATGTGGTGCAGTATTCTTTTGTTACAACATTATTTGATGTTTCAATTTCAGGCAAATTGTTCAGAAACAAGTTTTTGAAATTGATTGTTGCATGTTTTCGAGTTCTCTGTTTTCATGATTTCATTGACAGAATTGTTTATCTGTAAACGAGGAGGGGAGTTTGGCTTTGTAGTTTTTTCTCTGGCAAACATGTCGGTCCTACTCATAACTCATTTTTTTTACACCAAATGCAAAAGTATGGTGTGACCAAGTATTTGTGGTTTTTTATTTGTCGTATTAATATGCAAATTTGTCGAAAACAGGCTTGGTGTGCTACCACTTGAGCTTAACAAGTTGCTCATAATTGTTGTTGTCCTGTCATGGCATTAACCCCATTGCTTAACAAAGCTGGAAGAAGAGCTGCTGCATTTATTGATGACAATTTTGAAGCAGAGGATGTAAGTTTTTTTATAATTGATATACATTAGGAGAGTTGTAAACTAAATGGTTGCAGGCAACATAGCTACTTGAGGGAAATTCTACGGTACATTCCTTCATGCCATACGTACACTTGATGCATACCGATTGAATAACATGTATAGACTCTTCTGTACAACTCAGAGGCCGTAAATGTAAACATTTGAACTTCTATCAGAACCTGAACTGTTGACGCCCTTGCATGCTTTCATAACTCAATCTTTCTTCATATTAGTCCACTTTTTGCTTACTTCTTTTTGTTGTTTTTATGAAGAAAAAAAATAGGACAACCTCCAAGCTCTGTTGATATAGTTATTGAGTTATTATATTCCCATATCTTCAGCTCAATTTAGTGCTTGAATCAATTCTGAAAAAATCGTTACAGGAAGCGCCTGATGTGGTGAATTTCAATTCAAGTGACACTCTATATGCATGGAATGCATGGCGTCAAGTGCATTGGTACGACGTGCGCGTTGAAGTGGTCGACTACAGACTTTGTTGTAGATTCTGACTAGTTTCTTGATTTTGAGTAAGGCTAGCTAGCTTTTGTTTAAATCTTTTTGTAGTAGATGAAGTGAATGCAGCAATTATGAACAAAACTGCAATAGTAATTGGTAGGCTAGCCTTGTAGTAGGTGAATTGGGGTTTTATAATAGCCCATTTTGTAAATTGTTAAGGATGATGATTTTAGATAAAATAGCCCAATATTCAAATCACTCTTGTCAACTGTCGAAATTGCAATTTATAACAGCAGCTACATATTTTGTGGACATCATCCTCTTTATAGAATGTGATGTCTAGATATAAAGTTGAAATCAATTTTAACTATAAAAGATTAAAAACTGATGTCCAGTAATACAGATACATCAGTTCCAAAATGAAAATCGATGTTACTAAAATATACAAACATCGATTTTTTGTCGAAAATGATATATTACTGAGTACCAGACATCAGTTCCAAAATGAAAATCGATGTTACTAAAATATACAGACATCGATTTTTTGTCAAAAACGATGTATTACTGAGTACTAGACATCAGTTCCAAAATGAAAATCGATAATACCTTCAATACACAGACATCGATTGTTTGTCAATAACGATATATTATTGAGTACCAGACATCGTTTTTCGAATAGAAACGATGTACAATAGATAATTAACATCGTTTTTTCCTTACACACTGATGTTAATGTAAGTAAATATATCGGTTCATACAACACTAGACTTTGTATATTGAATCTAAAATCATGGTATATGTGGCAAATTACGCTTCAAAATCATGAACAAGAAATCTTTATGGGAACCGATGTCTGTAACAGTATTAGTCATCGTTTCTTAAATCAATAACGATGTTAAAAAGCAAACTTGTACTGTATAATCTATATTTCTTTAAGCATTAAATACAATAAAATGAGGGTTTAACAATAGTAAAACATGCAAGTTTGTTATCATTTAAACCTATTTACATCGATTTATAATGAGGAACCGATGTCTAAAATAATACTAGACATCAGCTAAAAACCGATGTCTGCATTTTCCGGATTTTTCTCATCACCCACAAAGACATCGGTCAGGTTTTTGTTAGACATCGGTTTTTGGCCGATGTCTGGGGCCAAAATTCTAGTAGTGAAATCTCACTGCTTGCCATCTCAAACATAGGCTACCTTCTTCTGTTCTCAATGGTCAAATCCCCTATGATGCCCTTTCAAATCATGTGTCTGTCCCTTCGTTTTCTAATCTCCCTGCTCGTGTCTTTGGGTGTGTCATGTTTGTCCATGTCCCTAAGAATCAACGGTCCAAACTCGATGCCAGGGCATTAAAGTGTGTATTTGTGGGCAATGGTGTTAATCAAAAGGGCTACAAGTGTTTTCATCCTCCTACACTGAAAGTTTATATATGTTACCATGGATGTCACCTTTTATGAGGATGCATGTTATTTTTTTTCCACCAATCTTTCACTTCAGGGGGAGAAACACACTTTTTTGGAAGAGAAGTCTTGTGGGATTAAAATTCAGCCAATTGAAGATGATGGTCGTGTAATTTTGGGTCCAACGATCGATCACCAGAATGCCAGTGATCGATCGCTAGATAGGTTCGAAGAAGACAGTAGCCAAACGATCGATCGTTCCATTCCTAGCGATCGATCGTTCCATTCCTGGTGATCGATCGCCGGCAGAACCAGAACACAACGTCCAAAATTTAGCAGTCCAAGAAGGCCAAGCTCCTCCACCCCTCTCAGATACAGATAACCCTTGTCAACCAATCCTTGAGAAGCGTCCCAATCTTGAGGTTAGTGGTGTTTCTTCTAACTCTGATAATAGTGATAGTGTGTATGTTTTGCCTCCTACGTCCACCCGTGGTAAACCACCTCGTCAATATGAACCAAGTTTAGATGCTAAGTCTAAGTATTCCATAGTTAACTTTGTATCCACCCATCGGTTATCCAAATCCCATGCTTCATTTGTGAATCAAATATTCTCTGTATGTGTTCCCAGTAAAGTGCAAGATGCTCTCAAGGATCCCAAATGGTCTCAAGCGATGAATGAAGAGATAAAGGCATTGGAGAAGAATAATGTGATGCCCCGGAAATTCGTAATTATTTTCCGAGGAATTTCCGGAATTTATTTTATGTTTATTGGACAGTTTCGTGGCTCGTGGATGGAGCGGACGTGTTTCGAACGAATTTCTATTCAGAAAATGGGACTTTAGGGGTGGCGTAAAGGTTGACTTTTTATTCGTTGGGATTCTCCGGAAACTTCCTTCACAAAAGTTGTAGAGCGCGTCGATACGAGTTCGTGGATATGTGGAACGCGGAAATCGGAGTTAGTATGAGAAAGTTATGGCCATTGGAAGGAATTTCCATTTTGGTATAAATAGAAGTTTCCCGAAGGAGAAACTTACTATTTTCATAAGTTTCCTTTTCCGGAAAAACCATTTCCTTTCTCTCTCTTTTCTCTCGGCTGCTACCTTCAGAATCGAAGATATCCGGCTGACCCGACCCGGACCCGGTCGATCCGACCCGACTTTTCCGGCGAGCTCCGGCCATCTCCGGCGACGAGACTTTCCAGATCAGTTCGCCTCCTCCGTGCGCTCCTCCCTGTGGTGTTCTCTAGCGCCGATTCTCGGTGGTGACGGCGATAGAAGGCGGTGCAGATTGGAGTTTTCGGACCCGACCAGAAATCCCTATTCCGACGTCGGCAAGGCTTCGAGTTTTCTTGGTTGAGCTCAGAGAAGCCTCGCCGATCGATCATTGGTGTTTGTTTGGATCGATTCACGTGAAATTTCGATCAACTCAGTTGGGATTACTGTTCACGACTTGTGAGGTAGTTTTCGATCCCTTAAGCTTGTTTTCTGACTTCGAGCTAGTTATGCGAATCCACAAGCATGCTTAGATGAAGCTTTTTGATGTTGGGAGTTTTGTGAAATAATGAGTTTTGGCCGGTAGCGGTGCTCCACCGTCTGTGGTGGCGTTCTGGCGGTGTTCCGGCCACTTAAGGAACTGTTTGTGGTATTATATATGTTCTACTCGTTGATACGAGCGTTTCGATATATAATATGCAAATTTTGGAGTTCGTATGGAATTGTTATGATTTTTGCAGTTTCATACCGATCGATTTATTCGATCCGTGAGGATTCGAGCGTCCGGTCGACATGTGGTTTGGTCACATCGATCATGGACGTATTCTGGAGACTTTGGGAGGTCTCGGATGTGGTTTTGCCTCGATTGGCACCACTTTGGGGATTTTAGTTCAAAACAGGGGTTTCGGACTTAAATCGTTTGTGAATCGTTACTGATTTGAGGTCATTGGTGATTAGGTGCTTCTAAAGGTGAATTGGACGAGTTGTTGGTGATAGTTTTGGTTCGGTTCTGTATAGAAGACGCAGCGGGAGTTTCGAGGTGAGTAATCTCACAAGGTTCATTTTGGAACGGAACACCTTATCGTTTTGTGAGTTATTGATTTAACTGCAAATTATATGTTTTAGTGGGTTGTGGATTTATGAAAACAATAGGCATGAATGATGCGTTTTATTGTTTTGGGTTGTGGCTTTTGGAAAACAAATGACTTGGAATTGTTGATTCGATTTGTTTTGAAAAGCGTTGAGATTTGTGTATGAAAACAATATGCATGAAATGATGCTTTTTATTGTTTTGTGGCTTTTCGGAAAACAATGATTATGGAAATGTCGATTTCGATTGTTTTGAAAAGCGTGATATTTGTGTAATGTTTTTGAGTCCTGTGTGACTGTTTTAATGATTTGCTCCAAGGGACTGTGCGGCCCGAGGAACGAAGGTCTATGACCTTGGGCAGAATATCAGGTAATCACGTCTTTGGCCGGACGAGTGGTTACGTTCAGTTAGAGCTCTAGTCTGTCTGCCATCTAGGTAATTCATGGGGTAACGGGAATTGGTTATTGATAACTCATGACATTACGTGTTTTTAGGGAATAAAGTGTGAGTTGCTTCCTTATTAACGGTTTTTAAGGGGACAAGGTGTAAGTTGTTTTCCTTATTAACGACTTGGTACGAATTGGTACGTTTTGGTACGATTTGGTACGATTGATAGAAATCAAGGTGTGAGTTGCTTTCTATGTTATTTTGATAGAATTCAAGTGTGAGTTGTTTTCTATGGTACGTTATGGTACGATTGATAGAAATCAAGGTGTGAGTTGCTTTCTATGTTATTTTGATAGAAATCAAGGTGTGAGTTGCTTTCTATGTTATTTTGATAGAATTCAAGTGTGAGTTGTTTTCTATATATGGTACGTTATGGTACGATTGATAGAAATCAAGGTGTGAGTTGCTTTCTATGTTATTTTGATAGAATTCAAGTGTGAGTTGTTTTGAGAATAATATTTAAACTGAGACTGTTTGTTTTAATGTAATCTCCTGAACTAAGTTATATGCAGGGATTATTGCTTTTTGAATCGATTGTTTTAATGTAATCTCCTGAACTAAGTTATATGCAGGGATTATTGCTTTTTGAATCGATTGCTTTAATGTAATCTCCTGAACTAAGTGATATGCAGGGATTACTGCTTTTTGGATTGTTGCTTTAATGTAATCTCCTGAACTAAGTTTTCAATGCAGGGATTATTGATTTTACTTAATTTGTTTTTTTTTAAGTGTGGTTGTGGTCGTGATTTGGTGTGAGTTGTTTCGAGTTACTCATACGGGCTTGCAAAAGCTTACCGGGTTTGTTGTGTGACAACCCGGTGCACCATTCCAACGGTGTAGGGGTTAATCCTGCAGGGTAGGATAATCGGGGCTGAAGCCGAGGTAGCTTGTTGGCAACAGAACAGGTAGGAAGCAAAATTGATTGGCCTTGCCAATGTTATGACTTCCGCTATGTAGTAAACTCTGAGGAGCTTTTGCGTTTTATCTTGTTGTGGACAATTTAATTCGTAAGCTTATGTAATATATGACTCTGTGGGCGGGTCAATATTGACATAGTGGGTTCAGGGCATCAATATGTATGTTGTATAAAGGGGAAAAAGTTTTCCAGGTATTTGGTATTGATGGCTGAACGTTCACGCATGTATAATTATGAGGTTATATATCGATTTTTAATTGTGTTAAAAATCAGGGGCGTGACAAATAATACTTGGGAGTTGATACCACCTCCACGAGAAAAGAGAGTAGTTGGATGTAGATGGGTGTTCACTATCAAACACAATGCAGATGGTTCAGTGAACAGATATAAGGCAAGACTGGTTGCAAAAGGATATACTCAAACATATGGCGTGGATTATGAGGAGACCTTTGCTCCAGTAGCAAAGATTAATAATGTTCGAGTGTTGATGTCTCTAGCAGCTAATCTAGATTGGCCTTTGCAATAGTTTGATGTGAAGAATGCCTTTTTACATGGAGAGCTATCTGAAGAAGTCTACATGGATCTACCACCAGGATATGAGGCAAGCACAAGAGGAAGATTTGTGTGTAAGTTGAATAAGTCCATGTATGGACTCAAACAATCACCACGAGCTTGGTTGGGTAGATTCTCTCAAGCTACGCGTCGTTTTGGGTACAAACAGAGTAACTCTGACCATACATTGTTTCTGAAACGCCGTGAAGGTAAATTAACTGCCTTGATTATTTATGTCAATGATATGATAATTACTGGTGATAATTCAGAGGAGGTTGAAAGATTAAAAGATTTGCTTGCATCAGAGTTTGAGATGAAATATCTTGGTTCTCTTAAATATTTTTTGGGGATTGAGGTCGCCAGGGGGAGTTCAGGAATTTTCTTGTGTCAGAGAAAATATGTGCTTGACTTGTTGACAGAGACATGAATGCTAGGTTGTAGACCTGCTGATGCTCCTATTGAGCAGAATGATAAATTGGCTCAGTACCCTAATCAAACTCTTACAGAGAAGGCTCGCTATCAGAGGTTAGTTGGCAGATTAATCTATCTCTCACATACTCGGCCAGACATTGCATATGCAATTAGTGTTGTGAGTGAATTCATGCATAATCCAAGTGCAACTCATATGGAAGCTGTGATCCGTATTCTGAGGCATTTAAAGTCTGCACTTGGAAAAAGCTTGATGTTTTCAAAGCATAATCATCTGGATGTTAGTGGTTATACAGATGCTGTTAACGTTAGTGATCCGTGGGGATCTCTAGTTAGCTTAAGAGAGAGAGAGAGAGAGATTTGACACAAGATGTATAGTGGTTCGCCTCCGCATGAGCGGGAGACTACGTCCACTTGAATGTTTAATGTAATGGAGTGGTGTGGAATGAATGGGAGGAGAGTTCCTTTTATAAGTCAAGGAAGCCATCTCCTCTACTTGTTCTTCGATGTGGGACAAGCAACCACACAATTCTAGCCTAGAAATGCCTAGTTGTGAGGGCATGTTGACAAGGGCGGACAGGTGGCTTCCCGACGTCGGATTTGCGACTTCCGGATACCGTGGCGTAGCTTGAACATAGGGCTACAAGATGCAAGTCTCGGTTGGGCTTCACCATGGCTTGTGGATGTCCCAAAGAGGGTGTTACTTATGCTTGGTGATGTAGAGAACTAGCTTGCTAGTGTAGGTATGAACAAGTCCCCGAAGTCCCCGAGTAAGAGTAGCTTCTTGGTTGGGGAGTTCAAATCATGAAGTCATCAAGCATAAGTAATATCCGAGAGGCGCACGGCCCCTACAAGTCCCCGAGCTCCGCAAGCAAGAAGGGACTCGCTATCCTGCATCACAAAAGACCAAAAAAATCGTATATGTAGTTACATCGGAGGTGCACAACCATAGACTCGTGGAGCCCGGAGGCTAGACCACATGTAAGAAAACGTGAAACAGTGTGGTGCCCGGAGGCTAGACCATAGATAAGAAAATGTGAACAAGTGTAGTGCCCGGAGGCTAGACCACATGTAAGAAGCATTGTGAACCGAGAGCGCAACTAAAACATGTTGGATAAGTGTAGCGAGTTAGGTGTTCGAGCAAGTTAGGTGTAGGCGCTGTATGAGCGTGCGAGGCGTAACCCAAGCGAGTCGCGGCCATGCTTTGATACCTAAGTGAGTCATAACCGTTTCGCAAGCATTTATCCGAGCATGTTTAATTGAGCTATAAGTGTCACAAGGTTCTAGATGAATGTCACATGAAAGTGAAATTGAAGCATGTATGTGTGTAGCATGAACTTGTAGGAAAGCTGCTAATAACATGTTGTAGGCATGCTTAAGTGTCATAGAGACATGTATAGTCATGGCATTGGCGATAGCTCAAATTTGCATGAGCGGAAAAGATAAGACATTGTTACTTATCTTATGCCAATTTGGAGGCTAGCGGAGTTTGGCCGAGCGTGACGGTCCATTGCTCCGGCGGTATTCGGCGGTTGCATCCCTTATATCGATGGGTGGTCTTGCTGCACATGAACCCAGTGAAGAGACCGAAGATTCTCGGCGGAGGCTTTGCCGCTGACCTAGTGTGGCGGTGCCGCCGACAGCAGCCCAACCTTCAAATCACGAGCCCAGCCCTTTCCGCTGACGAAGATGAGCGGAGTTGGAGTGCAGTGGAGGTGCAACTTGCAGCGGTGCTTGAACTCGTAGTTTAGCGAAGTGTTGGTCGGAGAAGTTGGACGGAGCTGCGAAGTTGGGCGGAACCTCGAAGTTGGGCGGAGCGGAGGAAGAAGGCCGGCGGAATCAGTTCGGCGGAGGACCAGCTCGGCGGAGCATGTGCTGCGCTGGAAACAGCCGGTGCTGCTAGCGGTGGTCTGTGCTGCATTGCCTCCGCAACATGTCAGGCCTGGCGGAGCTGCAGTTTTGCAGCAGAGGAGCTTGCTAGCGGTCCAGCGGAGGGAGTCGCTGCAGCAGTGTTGGGCTGGAGCGATCGGACTTGGGGCAGCAGAAGTCCAGCGGAGCTAGCTCAGCGGGGGCCAAGATGGGCGGAGGTCGGGCGGTATATTTTCCGTTGGGCGGTGGTGTCTCCGTGGAGGATGTTGGGCGGTGTTTCCCAGCGGAGGTGCCCTGTGCCCAGTGGTGATGGCCGGCGGAGGGGAGGTTTGGCCGTGAAGTTTTGAGTTCGACGGAGGATTACCGCTGGGTTGTGCGAGCGGAGGCAAAGCTCTGGAGGGCAGGCCTGGCGGAGATGGTGCCAGTGGAGAGGGTTGCTGCAGTGTCGCTGGGTGCTTGACTGGCGGAGCGGAGGATGCAGCGAAGAAGGAGAGCTGGCGGAGCAATTGTCTGGCGGGAAATTTAGAAACTAGATGGGTGCCCAGAGAAGCTTTCTGGGTGTCCAGAGCAAATTTGCCGCCACTTTTTTTTTTTTTTTTTTTTTTTGAGTCCAGCGTTGACTTGTTTTAGCTAGCGTTGACCGACTCCGAACGTTGTTGACCAAGCTAGCTCGGCGGTGACCAAAGTTGACCATCCCCTTGGTGGGCGTTGACCAACCCCGCCGGGCGTTGACCAAGCCCAATTTGATGTTGAACGAGCGTTGATCGGCCAAAGCTCGTGGTAGGTGACGAAGCCTTTGCGTGTCGGCTTCCCACAGACGGCGCCAATGGTGACGTTAGAATCCGAGGGGACTCTAGTTAGCTTAAGAGAGAGAGAGAGAGAGATTTGACACAAGATGTATAGTGGTTCGCCTCCGCATGAGCGGGAGACTACGTCCACTTGAATGTTTAATGTAATGGAGTGGTGTGGAATGAATGGGAGGAGAGTTCCTTTTATAAGTCAAGGAAGCCATCTCCTCTACTTGTTCTTCGATGTGGGACAAGCAACCACACAATTCTAGCCTAGAAATGCCTAGTTGTGAGGGCATGTTGACAAGGGCGGACAGGTGGCTTCCCGACGTCGGATTTACGACTTCCGGATACCGTGGCGTAGCTTGAACATAGGGCTACAAGATGCAAGTCTCGGTTGGGCTTCACCATGGCTTGTGGATGTCCCAAAGAGGGTGTTACTTATGCTTGGTGATGTAGAGAACTAGCTTGCTAGTGTAGGTATGAACAGATGCAGACTAGGCAGGTTGTGTTACGGATAGAAAATCCACTTCTGGTTACTTCACTTTTATAGGTAGTAATCTTGTTACTTGGAGAAGTAAGAAAGAAAAGGTTGTGGTCAGGTCAAGTGCTGAAGCAGAGTATAGAGGTATGGCTCATGGAGTTTGTGAGTTACTTTGGTTAAGAAATTTACTTTGTGATTTGGGATTTAAACCAAAACGAGCCATGGATTTGTATTGTGATAATAAGGCAGCGGTGGATATTGCTCACAACCCAGTACAACATGACAGAACTAAGCATGTTGAGGTCGACAGACATTTCATTAAAGAGAAACTTGATGCTAAGCTTATCTCTTTTCCGTTTGTCCACTCAGAAGAACAGTTGTCTGATGTAAGGCATTTCATGACTCACTTGACAAGTTGGGCATTCGTGATCTATATGCGCCAACTTGAGAGAGAGTGTTGGCGTGAGTCATACTTACCTTATTTATGTAGATATTCTGTTATCTGTAATATCTGTAGTATTATTTGATTTACTACTTACCTTAGGAATAGTACATGTCTTATTAGACACAATTGTAATTTGTATATAATTCCTTCTTGTAAGGTGAATGAGATATAGAATTATTCAGCCAAAATTGTCTCTTGTTTTTTGTTATATTTTGACTTAATTAACAGCAGTCCTACCTAATAATAAAAACAACAATCACCTTCCCCATCAGGAGAAAATTTAACTGGCCATCTCATGATCTCAAGGAGATCACACTTTCATCATAACTAGTAAGCAAGCTCCATAGACCAATCTTCACCGGCAAACTAATCTTACATTTCTAAAAGGTTGTAGGCTATATTGTAAAGATGAACATAGACATTAGCCGAGTCCCGTAATGTAGGCTTGAGCAGGAGCTCAGTACCTGTGTGGATTGTACCCAACGGAATAGGGCATCCTAATTTCTCCCAGCTCGAAGTAATAATATGATAGTCTTCTTAACCCAGACATGATTTTGGTAATCCTCCAGAATCCACAACAACATCATGTCTTAATTGGTTGAGTTTCACAGAGTGAAAGTGTTGAAGTGTGGTTGTGGTCTCGTCCGACGTGGTGAAGAGGAGGTAAGTGGAAGGGCTACACCGGAAGATCCGGTGGATGGTAAGAAAAGAAGGGAGAGAGGACCATGATTTGCAGACGCATCTGCAACGGATCACGAACTTGGTCGGTAGCCTTGGGAGTATCTGGAAGAATATGATTATATCATTGACTTAGCTTCCATGTATCTTTTACTTTCGCAACTGGTACGTAACCCTATCAGAGTTTTGAGTAGGAATCGATTTACGGGATCGAGTAAGAAACCATCAAAGTGTCTTCGACTAGTAATTTTTTCTTTTTCAATAATAAATAAAGACTCAGATGATATTAGCATGCTTGTGATAATCAATTTAGATCATCAAACTGGGTATCACAATTCTGAATTAAACGAGATCATCACATTCGGAATTCCACCCGGATTAAAATTAGCATAATAAATTTCTAAACTACTACGAATTATAAAACCTCGAAATTGAATTAATTTAGATATGGCGTTCATTTAAAAAAGATGTTAATGATTGAGGGAAACCTAATCTTGTGCTCAGACATAAAATCTTGAGAAGAAGAAAAGAAAGCAAACAAACAAAGAAGATAATTACAAAAAAAAAAAAAAAAAAAAAAACTGTCTGCCAGCAGACAAAAACACGAGTTAAACTCATTATGCATGAAACATGCCTTTCATACCAATAGAAATTGGAAGACTTTTCCAAATATAATTGATGTTTGGCTCCAAAACCAGTTGGCTTGCAAACTGTCTCTTTTGAGCGTGTGCGCAGGCGTGCCAGCACCGTGGGGTGCAGTCGTCGGGGTAGTCCCTTGACCTGACTTCTTCTTCAAGCGTTTGTGGACGAGGAGAGCACCAACCTCGTCACAGGGTTCTTCTCTAGCCTTCCGGAAAATGACTTTCTACCTTACGGATAAGGACTTTGGGTGTGATCTCTTGCGTTCACCGAATCGATACTTAGTATTGCAGACTAAGCAGAGCAATCATTGGGAAGTTTGGAGAAAGCACGGGTTGCGCTAAAGCGTGACTTTAGCTTCGCTGGGTTGCGAGGGCGTTACCCTTGCTTCGCTGGTAGTAACGGTGGCGGTTGCGCTCGCAGTCGGCTCCTGGGGAGACTAGGACTGGAAGTACGGTCGCCGGGTTGATCTGGTGATGCTGACAGTCGTCTCTTGGAGAGACTGGGACTGGCTGGCGGTCACCGGGTTTCAACGAGGTTGAAGGTTTTCTCCGGGGAGGCTTTGTAATCGCTAGGATTGATTGATTTGAGAGAGAGCTCCTTAATTCGTCCTTGAAACCTGGTATATATACCTAGGGTTTCGACTGCTCCTTGTTGTAGAAGGATTATTGATTGAAGTTTCCTAATCAATCTCTGCTACCTGACTCCAATAAGGTTTCGTTTTCCTCATGGATTCCGGAATGGGCGAAGCTGTAACCCAAACCCCAGTAGGCATATTTTTGGGCCGCAGGTATCGGCCCGCTGTGCTAGATCCACTAAAAAAATATTGCCAAAATTACTTTTGGGCTCAAACATTGCCCCCCAGGCCTCGAAATCAGGCCCATGAAAATGTAACTGATTTAAGGGGACTAAAACGACGTGTTCAATGCTTGAAACGATGTCATTAATGAGGGTTGCGTCCTTTCGCTCGCGAAAACGCCTTTCTGTCGTATCGTTTCCCTCACAAAATCTCTTATTTAAATCCGCAGCCACTTCAGACCTGTCACATCAGAAACTCTTTTAGTCTCCTAAACCCAGAAACCCTCTTTTGGACACATCTTCCTCTTTGAAACCCAGAAATGGCTCCCCCGAAAAAGATAGTTATCGATCAAGAAGAAGAACTGAATGAACAGGCCGCCCATTCTTGGGGAACCAACATCGGTGCCAGCCTGGTCCTCCAGACCATTATCCAGAGACCCCTGCTCCTCAGACTCTCGAATAACCATGCCAGACTGGGTCCAACGCCGCGAGATTCTTTCCCGGCCGACGCCATCGCCTTCTATGGCTTACCTGTTCGCCGCCCCATCCTAGTCCTCCGAAGGACTCCTGGGGATTTTACCAGTTGGAGTGCCCCTAATCATCGATCAAAAATAGGGCATTGGCCATCTTTTATCAGTGCGGCGGAGCTTTCCTGGTATCGTGAAGCGCGAGCTCGAGATCTGGCTCGCTGGAACGCAGCAGGTATCACCCATACTATCGATCTTTGTTTTTGTCTTCCACGCGGTGGCAATCGTTCGCCACTCGCTGCCTTTCTCTGTTTTTGGAACACCGCCACCAACACCTTCGATTTTCGATTTGGCCAAATGAGTATCACTTTATTGGACATTCTCACCATCACTGGCCTACCCATCGACGGCGAGCCTTATCTGCATGGCCAATTCGACTCTGATACTTTTACCTCCAACATGGCCCAACATGGTCGCAGCGCTCATAGCGGCTCCTATCCGCGGTGGTTGGCTTATTACCGCCAGGAGCACAATGCGACTGGCGGGATTGCTTTCTTGGAGTACTGGCTCTGTAAGTTTATCTTCTGTACTTCCTCCTGTAAGCCCACTGGTGCCTGGACCTTTCTGGCAACGGCCCTCTACAACGGTCGCCGCGTGGGGTTAGGACAACCAGTGCTGGGTGCCCTCTATCGCACTTTGTACCAAGCCACCATGCATCCCTTCGAGACTAGCATTTCTGGCCCTTTTTGGATTCTTGACTTCTGGATTCAAATTTACTTCCCATATTTTCATCGCGACGACATCCCATTGCTTCCACCTACTGATCATCTCCTGGGACGATGGCTCAGTCGCAATGAAAGGTACACATCCCCTCCTTATTCTGAGTGCTTCACATACTTGTACCTTCTGCACGAGATGCCATACTGCGACTTAGTGCTGAGTAGAAGATTCCCGGCTCCGCTTGAACACGGATTTCTCCCTGGCGCCTCTCGCTACAGTGATCGCGCGCGCTTGGCTTTTCGCCGCGCAATCTCCTGTTCGGACATCAGGATTGCCGCTGACGAACTCAGTTACGAGCTCTACGCTCCCAACCACTTCGCTCGCCAACTCGGCTTTGTTCAACTAGTGTCATTCCCTCTGTATAATGCTTGGAACTACAACACCTCTTGGCGTAGACTTGGGCCTCTTTCTGGGCCTCCGCCAGCACAAAGCACACTCGCACTGGTTGATCTACCTGACTGGGCTAAAGAGATTGACTCTGTGGATGGGGCTGAGGAAGGATACGAAGCATGGTGGGCAGAAGTTTCTGTTAACTACTGGAGGCAACAGCATGATGAGCTATTCGCTGCCATTTTCGGGGAACTGCGATACCCCTATACTGCCGACGTCGATCTACTTGCTCGCGTCCCTGAAGACGCTGCACAAGCTCCTCCTTCTGCTGCTGAGCCGGCTCCGCGACCCGCGCGAGCCCCACGTCAGGCCCAGGCTGGTATCGTAATCCGCGAACCCCCTCAAGAGGTAAATATCCTGACTCATGTTTTGTCCTTTGTTCATTTGCTCTTCCCTTTTAATTCAAATTTTGCTATTCCAGGGAAATGCGCCATTTTCTGGCAGTCGCGCAGCCAACACTTCCCAAGCCACTGGCCAGTTTGGGAAACAAAAGGCAGTAATGACAGAGCCTGAAGACAAAGAATCCTCCTCTGATGATGATGACTCGCAGACGGTAAGAACTTTCTGTTTGAGTAAATCATACTTCCTCCACGAATCAAACCTAATCTTCTGACCCCAACAGATCGCCGCCCTCTCGGCTCGGAAACGTAGTCGCTCTGATCCTCGAACTGACCTATGGGCAGAAGATGAACCAATCGCTGACCGACTGGTAAGACACAAGCACACTCAGTACTTGTTAGCAATTTCTTTTCATTCTATGCGACCATGTAACAATCCTCATTCGCAGGTTTGCCACAGGTCCTCGAGACACACTGAAGAAGGATCTTCAGCTGCTGGTGAAGGCACATCTGCTTCCCAAGTCCAAGCGCCAACTATTGTGAACAACTCTCCACCTCCTGCGGGCGCTGCCAGTAATGCACAGTTGGCCTTGATCCCAGTGCAGATCATAGATGATAGCTCGCCTGAGGCCCAAGATAGAGTACCGTTACCGGATGCGCCTCGCGAGGAACCAAGCGATATACCTGTCCTGGAACAGATAGCGCCTGACTCAATTCCTATTCCCAGCGAAGCTAACCCAGAGGCAATGCCAGCGGTCGTTGTGCGTGAGCCCCCAGCCGAGGAGGTATTTCCCTTAACCAACTAATTCATTATTACTTCCTGGCTTAAATATTCTGACAATACCTTCTTTCAGAATCCAAATGCCTTCAACACTGAGGATGCTGTAGCTGAAGCTGTAGAGGCAGAGGCTGCTGAGCCCGCTCTTAATATGGTTGGTCAGGAACTTCCTCCCCCTGCCCCCCAAGTCGCTGAAGCCGGAGAATTGGAAGACCTTCCTGAACCAGTGCCAGAGGCAGCACCTGTCGCTGAGCCTCCTGAGGCCCCTGTCGCTGAGCAACCAACTCCCTCCACTCTGGAAAGGTTAGCTCGCGTACTCGAAGTAACCCCTCCTGGGGTCGTAGATGAAGCTAGAGAAGGCCTTCGTCGCTTCCTGGGCCCTGATATCTTGATTCCTGGTGCGCCCGTGAGAGTCTTAGAATATTTGAGGGTACTTCTCCGCGAGGGAGCCATCACTGAAGATCAATTCCAAGAGGTCGATCAACTGCTGCAAAATCTTCCCCAAGGGCTCAATGAGCGGGCAGTCGCGAACGCGCAGGCTAGGCAGACTGAGACGCACTATCAGAACCTCACTCAGCACACAGAGACCGCGCACGATTTCTTGGGTGACCAAGCTAACCTCATCAGGGAACTGACGCTCGAAAGGAACCACTTGAGGTCCCAGATTCAGGCTTTTCAAGCCCGGTTAACTGACGTTACTACCAGGCTTACTCATGCGGAGCCTCAGTTAGAACAACCCCTCGCTGCCTTCGAGACGCTATCCCAGGAACTGCCTCAGGCTCGTGTGGCAGCCCAACAAGCCGCACAAGCTGCTGCGGATGCTAGTTTTCGCTTAGATGAACTTTTCCTTCGCCTGACCCATGCAGGCCGCAGACTTTTGGGCCTCTAGAATTAAGCCCATGTTTCGTATGAACAATAATATTATTATTAACTTAATATTTAGCCCACATTGCTTGGCCCAAATACATATCAACTTAACTTCTCAAACTGTTCAGCGCTTTAATTTGTTTTAATGCTTTTAAAACTGTTTGAAAAGATTGAAAAGATAATCTCGAAATGGAGCGGTTACCTCCTTGGAGACTGCCCCGCTTCCCACGCGCTTTCAATTATCTTCATTTCCGAGATCTTAGCATTTAACACCAATTGATACGCTCATTGATGGCAGTGAGAATATCACAACCGCCCATCGTACGGTCGAGGCCACTGAGACTGGCACTATAAATACCTGCACTCTGGAGAGATGATATACACAAATGAATATGGGTTTCCCAGAAATAGTATCACAATCTCTGCTTCTCTTCCTCCAGTTTCTACAATCTTCTCCTCACGATATCAGCCTTAGCCTCAAATTCCTAGGCCTTATGGCTTAACCTCAATACCTGGGTAGGTCTTATGGCCTAACCTCAGGTCCAACCACATGTCTTTGGTCTCTGGAAGTCGCGGTGAAATCCACCGGCTTCATTTAGACTGAAGAACATGTGGTGCTCCCGACGCGGCGGAACCCGATTCTGAGGGGTCCCCTTTCTTAGATTGCCCGCGTGGAGCAGGAGGAAGAAGGGCGGAAGACCAATATGGGTCGCCTGTTCTTGCTCCGTAGCCTACCTCCAGGGTCTGACTACGTGACTTATGTTTTTCCTCTGGAAGTAGATGTGGTTGTGAGTCGCACTCTCCGTGAAGACCATCTCTATCCCGGAGGATAATCCAACCAGAAGGGTTGCGATGGGTTATTTCTTTCCTTTTTCGTCCGGTACAGACGGTAGCGGCTGCGACTCAGATCAGAGGAGGCATGTGGGTGAAGAGAGGAAGAGTATGAATGCCCGAGCACAGCCCCCTCGCTGCCACAAGATCCAGAAACTCTTAGTAGATCTGTAACTTTATGGTTTTTATTCTAAGCCACTTCTGGCCTTGTAAACCGCAAATGTAATTATTTTGATTTGCACTTTGTACTGCTCTTGGCCGCAAAGCCACTTTATGAATGAAAGTTTTTAACACTTTTGCAAATCGATGTATAAAATAAGGCCTCAGGTATAGGCCATTACATGCATTCTTAACACCATAATGTCAAAGAAAAGAAAAATTGACAACAATAACAAGAAATTTGAAATTGTACGTTGACCAAAAAATAAAGCCTCAAATAAGGCCCGAACAAAAATAAAGCCTCAAATAAGGCCTGAATGTACAGAGTGTTGCCCCCCTAGTATTCGTAGGTGAAGCAAGTACAGGATACTAAGGCCACAGAAAAGGCCTGAATATGGATGAAGCGAACCTGGGGAGACTAAGGTTGCCCCCCTGTCTGAGAAGAAGGTTGATCCGGTGGATCTTCAAACTCCCAAACACTAGGGTAGTATTTCTTCAGGAAACGCCCGTTAATGGGATTGCGGTGGAGGTCGCCATCCAAATCTTTGAGGTGAACGGCCCCGCGCTCCAGAATGCGATGAACAACGAAGGGTCTTTCCCATCGCGGAGACCATTTACCGCGACCGGTCAACTTCTCGCCAAAAGGCAAAACAGCCTTCCAAACCAAGTCACCCTCTTTGTAACTACGGCCACGCGTCCTCTTGTCATAGGCGCGAGCAATCCGTTGCTTTTCCAAGACCAAGTTGTCCAAAGCTGCCAAACGTTGCTCGCTGAGATCCTCGTGTTCTTGCCACATCGCCTGAACATAATCTTCCCCGATCAAGTGATGCTGATCTTGGACGCGCAAAGACTGGACGTTGATTTCCAAAGGTAAGATTGCATCATGACCGAACATTAGTGCATAGGGGGTCGTAGCAGTGGGATTCCTCTTGGAGGTACGATAAGCCCATAAGGTCTCATACAACGTATCGTGCCACTGTCTAGGGTTTTCAACAAGCATCTTCTTGAGCAAGGTGATAATAATCTTGTTACTGGCCTCTGCTTGACCATTGGATTGGGCATAATATGGTGTGCTGTGGACGAACTGGATGCCCAAGTCCTTGACAAGTTTCTCTACCTCACCGCCCATAAATGCTGCCCCCCTGTCTGAGACCAACACTTCTGGAATGCCAAACCTGCAAATAATATTCTGAAAGATAAACTGGCGAATGGTAGCGCCGGAAGCTTCCTTCAAAGGTTCAGCCTCAACCCATTTCGTGAAGAAATCAGTGGCTACAATGATGAACTTATGCTGGAGCGAGGAGTGAGGGTGAATCATTCCAATCAAATCCAAAGCCCAGCCTCGGGCAGGCCAAGGTTTAATAATGGGTTGCATGGGAATATTGGGAATGTGCTGCACTGGACCATGCGCCTGACAGTCTTGGCAGCCTTTCGCGAACGCGATACAGTCCTTCAAAATGCTGGGCCAATAATACCCATGTCTTCTGATAAGCCAACGCATCTTGGGGCCTGCTTGATGGGCTCCACAGACTCCCGTGTGCGCTTCGCGCATCAACCTCTTGGCTTCGTGGCCATAGACACAGCGAAAGTCTACGCCATCTTCCCCACGTCGTCGCAGCTCGTCACCTCTGAGGAAATAATTCAAGGCAAGAAAACGAGTCTTCCTGTCTGCTGTAGGATCTGGTTGCTTGAGGTAGTCAATCAGCGGAATGCGCCAATCGACGTCAATAGGCTCGAGAACCGCGACGACTGGATCATCCGGTGGGTCAGGCCGCGCGAGCCACGAAGGTAGTGTGCGGCGCTCGACTTTCAGAATGCGCTCGCGAACGCCATACTTCAATGTAATGCCTGTAGCCAATTGAGCGAGCTCATTGGCCGCAAAGTTGCGCTCACGAGGTATGTGCTCCAAATCCGCATCATCGAATTGATCCAGAAGTTCAATGGCGCGATGCAAATAGGGTATAAGCCAAAAGCTTTCACACTTGTACTTTCCTTGGAGCTGGTTGATTATAAGCAAAGAGTCGCCGTGTACCTGAACGTCCCTTACTCCCAACTCTAGCAGAACCTCGAGGCCAATGATAAGGGCCTCATACTCTGCTTGATTGTTTGTACATTTAAACTCCAACTGGAAAGAATAAGAAAAACGATCGCCCGCTGGATTCTCCAGAACAATCCCTGCTCCTGCTAACGTTTCCGTTCTTGAACCATCAAAGTTTAGTATCCAGGGCTGCAAGGAGACTGTGGCTTGATACCGAATAGCGTATTCTGGGATGCGCGCTAAATCTGGCCGAGTTATGGTCACAGCTGCTATCTCCAACTCCTTCATGATGGGGATGTCCAAGGTAGGGTGGTGTGCTAGGAAGTCTGCGATAGCCTGTCCCTTTACTGCCTTTTGTGGCACGTATTGTAGCGAGAATTCAGATAAAGCCAATACCTATTTGCCAATGCGGCCTCTCAGAATAGGCCGCGACAGCATGTACTTGACCAAGTCAGTCTGAGCGATGATGCAAGTGGTAAAGGATAACATGTAGTGGCGCAGCTTGCATGCTGAGAAGTACAATGTGAGACACAGCTTTTCCATCGGAGTGTATCTGGTCTCGCAGTCTGTGAGTGTCCTACTAAGATAGAATATGGCATGTTCGACACCGTCCTCATCGTCTTGGGCAAGCAGGCTGCCAATGGAGGCCTCAGCTGCTGAAATATATAGTTTTAATGGGAATCCAGCCCTAGGAGGAACGAGCACTGGTGGGCTCGCCAGGTAGGCCTTGATTTTATCAAAAGCCTCTTGGTGTTTATGCTCCCAGACGAACTCGCTCTGGCCCTGTAGCTTCAGCAGAGGAGAGAAAGGCTGGATCTTACCTGCAAAGTTAGAGATAAAGTGTCTCAAAAAGTTGATTTTACCGAGCAAACGCTGCAGCTCTTTCTTCGTGCGTGGCGGAGATGCGTTGATGACTGCGCTCGCTTTGTCTTCAGGGACCTCAATTCCCCTCTGATGGACAATGAACCCCAGAAAGTCTCCTGCTTGAACCCCAAAAACGCACTTAGCGGGATTCATTTTAAGCTTGTGCTGTCGCATGCGCTCGAATACTTTCCTGAGATCTGTGATGTGATCCCCTCTTTTCTGAGATTTGACAACCACGTCATCAATGTAAACCTCCTAAATCTTTCCAAGGATGTCATGGAAGATTAGGTTCATGGCTCTTTGATAAGTCACTCCAGCTTTCTTCAGTCCAAAAGGCATAACCACATATTCAAAAACGCCCGCGAACCCAGGGCAACGGAACGCGGTTTTGTGTCTGTCCTCTTCTGCGACCGGAATCTGGTGATATCCTGCAGTGTCGTCCATGAAGGACAATAATTCATGTTGCGCAACGGTGTCTACCAACATATCCGCGACCGGCATGGGGTAGACATCCTTAGGTGTAGCAGTATTAAGATCTCTATAGTCTACGCAGACCGTCATCTTGCCATTCTTCTTGCGGACAGGCAATATGTTAGATAGCCACTGATTGTATTTGGCCACCTTGATAATGCCTGATTTATGCATTTTTTCAACCTCCTCTTTGACGAGGATTTGAGTTTCTGAATTCATTCTTCGCGGTTCTTGTTTCACAGGCCTCTTGTCAGGGAGTGTTGGTAGCTGGTGGCAAACCAAGTCCGGTGACAGGCCGGGCATATCCCCGTACTTTTCCCTAAAGCAGTCTTTGAATTCTAGCAATAAGTCGATGAGCCTCTGTTTCTCGCTAGGCTCTAGGTAAGCGCTGATAGCCACTTCCATAGGCTCATCTGCTGTCCCGAGATTGACTATCTCGGTAGGGTCTCTGACTTTGGGAGGCGTGTCGTCCAACGCTGCCGGAGCGAGCTGAATTTCCACCTCATCCTCTTGTTCCTGATCAGAGAGTTCTTCTTCAACGATTTCCAAAATCGCGATTCGCTCATAGGCCTCTTTTTCCACTAGATATGATGATAATCTTTCGTACAGCGAGTGGAGGGCCTCTATCCCTTCCTCTGGAAGGTCGTAATCCATTAATCGTTTAAGGGTTTAGGCACAGCGTGGCCAGGCCTTTCCAAGCCTTCTTTTGCGAGCGTAAGCCCCCACTGTGCCAGTTCAGAGGCCGTCACCCCTGTGGGGCGGCCTTTGTTATCGAGGCCACTGACTTGCAATGGAGCGATAGGCTCCAAATAGTACCTAGCATCGACATAGTTTGCGGATACTGGGAATGGACGAGGATCCGCTTTGATCACCTCAGCTTTATCTGTCTCCCTGTTCCACATAATAAGTTCCTGATGGAGGGTTGACGGAACACAGTAGCTCCGGTGAATCCAGTCCCTTCCCAGGATAGCGCTGTAGGCCGCATAGCAATCTGTCACAAAGAAAGCATAAACTCCCTCTGCTGGACCTACCTTGATACGCAAGAAAAGTAATCCCAAGGTCTTTGTTACAGTCCCCGCGAAGTTCTTGAGAGTGAGAGACGTTGACTGGATCTTCTCCTTCTTGATTCCAAGCAAGTGCATGGTCCTAGTAGTAATGACATTAACAGCAGCTCCAGTATCAACCATGATCTTGCTAATTTTGGTACCGCCAACTTCTGCCGTGATGTATAAAGGTCTCATGTGCTAGACCATAGCAGGCGTTGGCCTAGTGAAGCTCATGAAGAATTCTTTACTGTTGGCGTCCTCTGTTTCCAGAAAAACAGTCTCTTCTACCGGTGTTGTGACCGCTGACGTGATCTGCAGGGGCTGTGTGCTACATTCCTCAGCTTCTACGCATTCCTGAGCAGCGACCGGTATTGCATACCGCGCAGGGAGCACATAAACCATATTGCAGGACGTATCTAATTCACCTATGTCGTCCTCCAGGTTGAGCTTGGGTTCGTTGACAGGGATAGCCGTGTTGAACTGTTTAGCCAGCCTGTCTACTAAGGATTCCTCAGTGAGGCCTTTTACCTCACACTGCTCATGCTCCTGAACCACGGGAGCTTTTTCTGGGGAAACTGACTTTGGTTCCCTAGCAACGTCCGCCTCTAGGGGGGCAACTACTACATTTTGGACTTTCTTAGGTCTCCACTGTAAAGTGTCGGTAGTCCTATCCTTGCCCCCCAGTCTCTCGAAAACTGAGGATTTGGCTTCTGGTTCCTCGCGAAACAACCGGCGCCTGACGTGCGGTCGCCTGGACGGCGAGCTCTCCTTTCTGGCTGGCGGAAGTGTTCTCTCCTTGGTAATTCTGCAAAAAACATTGGGCTCAGATGCCTCTTTTGCTGAGCTCGCTTGCTTTCACAAACTGCGAGGGGCCACTAATGGCTTGGCAGCAAGTGCTTCCATCTCCTTCTGATACTGCTCAGGCGATTTGACTAATTGTGAAGGTTTGATCAGGCCCTGGTCTAAAGCCTCGAGCGCGCGCTTGGCTTCCCCAAACCTGCGCTGCAGTTTTCTCTTCTTGGAATGACTTATCTCCACTGCCTTCCCCTTCTCCCTGGTGTACCACTTCCCTTCCTTGATGGTAGCGGTTGAAGCAGGTGGTATGTAGGGTTTGGTCAGAATGTCTTTGTGATTGTTTGCAGCCTTATCCTCTGTCTGCTGATCAACCGTAGCTGCCCTCAGCTTCTTGAACAGGTTGGAGTCCTTTGGTGATGTAGGTGACCCCATTTCCTCCCTTTCTCTCGGGCTGGAAGGTTGATAGTTTCGCGATGGCGAGGCCCATTTCATGGGCGGGAGAGAGCCAAAACGAAATGTCTGCTCGACCTCTTCGTGCGACACTTGGATGCCACACTCTTCTTTGCATCGCGAGCATAACACTACGGGTGAGGCTTGACCATATGGTTTAGCCTTCTTCTGGGCAGGGGCCTCGTTAGGCTCTCCTTCTCGCCCCTGTGTGTTCAAATCCAGGGTTGGTTTCCTCTGGTTCTGCTTGGTCCAGTTCACATCGACCATGTTGATCCCAGTATCAGGAAAAGGGTTTAGGTTAACAAGCGCCGCTGCAGTTACTGGAGCTTCCACTTGAAGACTACCGTTATTGAGCCATACCTGAATCTGGTCCTTGAGCTTCACACAGTCAGCTGTATTATGGTTCCACAAGTTATGGAATTTACAATACTTCTTTCCTTTCAGCTGATCTGGTCGAGGGAAAGGTCCAAAGTCGGTCTTCACCATCTTCGCGGCGATCATCTCATCTAGAATCTCGTGTGCCTTGTTGTCATCATATGTATACGCCGCGAACTCAGGTTTAGTGAAGGCCATCGATTTGAGCTTGACAGGTTCCTTGGAGATTTTCAGTTGTTTCAAGGCTGGGTTCTTTCTCCCTGTCAGTTCATAAGCGGCGATGTCGCTCTCATCTTCCTCATCGTCCTCCTGAACCAAATCCTCACTGTGATAGTGATAGTAAGGATCATACGTCGCCGGCTGGTAGCTCAGGGCCGCTATGGTGCGATTTTTCCCTGGTACATATGTCCCTCTGGACGCATTCTTCCTGGCATCAGTTTCTCTAAGGAGATGTTCGAAACTTCCCACCTCTGTGATGAGCTCTCCCATTGACTGAATCATGCTTCCATGCTGCTTCTTTCGCTGGGGCGGCTCTAAGCCTTTGATCGCCAACTTGATCAACTCTTTCTCCGGCAGGATCACATTCAGTTTGGCCTTCTAAATCTGGAAGCGCTGAAGGTAGGCCACAGCGGATTCCGTGGGCTGTTGGGCCATCTAGGTGAGAGAAGCCAAGTCTACCTCAGGTTCTGTGGCCCCAAAAGTCTCTCGGAAGAGCTTTTCCATTGCAGGCCAATCTGCCACAGTTCCTGGTCGCAGTTTGGAGAACCACCTAAAGGCAGCCCCTGATAGAGAAGTGCCAAAGATCCTGCACTTGAGGATGTCATCATTCTGGTACTGGCCGCATTGTACCCTGAACCTGGCCAGATGAGTTGCCGCATTCTCGGTATCCTCCCCTGAAAAAGTAGCAAATATGATGTTTTTATAACCCCTGGGGAAGGGCGCGAGCATTATGTGCGGTGGGAAAGGTCCCTCATAGACCCCATCCATCTGGGCCCTAGGATTGGCCAGCCGGATCATCTCCTCCACCTCATCACGTCTCACGTACTCAGGACCAGGAGGAGGAGGTATCGCTACATTCTGGCGAGCAGCAGCAGCCTGCAATGGTATGGCTTGGATGGTATTTGTTGTTGCTCTTTCTCCTACCTGTACAACGCGAGTTGTAACCGGCTGCTGTAGAGTCACGGCCGGCATGGGCATCCCCTTTGCCAGAGCTGTTATCCTAACCGGGTTGCCAGCCTGGTCAATCCCGTAGTAGCTTCCTGGCAACTCTTGATATACGTTCTCTGCCCCGTCGCTGTCGTATTGAACGAACGTAGAATCGGACGAGGTTCCAGCGCCCTTTGAGGCCTGGTGCTTGTGCCTGGTAGTCTGCCCACCTGAGGCAGTACCCTTCTCTTTGCTACCGCCGATGACAAGCGCTTGTTCTTTGTTTTTTGACGGCGTGGCAGCAATAGTTGCGGAAGGTATAGCTGTATTGCTGCTAACCCTCTCCCGCTGATTCGGTGGGACGTATTTGCCTGAACCGGATGGTTGGCCAAGAGAACCAAGGATAGCATTGGGATCGCCCAAAGTCTGGTTCAATACCTCCTTAGCCTGGTTCAACTCGGCCCTTTGCATGGCAACCTCAGTTGCGAGGGTCTCTCCATCTTTACGGAGACCAGCCATATCAGCCATTGTCTGCTTCGTATGGTTCGCAATAGCCTCCATTATTCCTTTCTGGCGCTGGTTTTGCTCTTCTGCGATACCTGAAGCATGAGCCATCAAAGCATTCTCAGTCTGTGAGATTTGCTGCTTAGTCTCCTCCGCTTGTTGGGAAATACGCTGGTGTATTTCGCGTGTGACCTGGTCGGCCCTTGCGTTATCCTTTGCAAGATCAGCAGCTATTTTCTTGCTATGGTTTTCAATGTTTTCCAGGATAATCGCGAATACGACCTCGGAGTAGGCTCCCTCTGGGATAGGCTTCGGAACGAAAGCCTCTCTTTCTCTACTTGTCGCTGTGTTGGAGGCAGCGACAGTATCAACCGGCTCGTTGGCCTGGTTGTTGGTGACAGTTTGACCCTCAGCAGTGGTCGGGCGATTCTCTCCTTGTTCAGTCGACATGTCGGCTAAATGGGAATGAAGAGCGAATCTTTGAGTCACTTGTTGTTCTGAAAGACCACGACAATCCGCGCGAGGATGTGGTTTGTAACTGGAGGTCTTATGCTTTGGGCAGTTGCGTAAACCTTTTGGTAAGGGTTTTCGCTTAACTTCCCAATGGCTAATGTTCACGAAGAGACACTAAATAGGTCCCACTGGGCATGCCAAAATGTTTGGCTCCAAAACCAGTTGGCTTGCAAACTGTCTCTTTTGAGCGTGTGCGCAGGCGTGCCAGCATCGTGGGGTGCAGTCGTCGGGGTAGTCCCTTGACCTGACTTCTTCTTCAAGCGTTTGTGGACGAGGAGAGCACCAACCTCGTCACAGGGTTCTTCTCTAGCCTTCCGGAAAAGGACTTTCTGCCTTACGGATAAGGACTTTGGGTGTGATCTCTTGCGTTCACCGAATCGATACTTAGTATTGCAGACTAAGCAGAGCAATCATTGGGAAGTTTGGAGAAAGAACGGGTTGCGCTAAAGCGTGACTTTAGCTTCGCTGGGTTGCGAGGGCGTTACCCTTGCTTCGCTGGTAGTAACGGTGGCGGTTGCGCTCGCAGTCGGCTCCTGGGGAGACTAGGACTGGAAGTACGGTCGCCGGGTTGATCTGGTGATGCTGACAGTCGGCTCTCGGAGAGACTGGGACTGGCGGGCGGTCACCGGGTTTCAACGAGGTTGAAGGTTTGCTCCGGGGAGGCTTTGTAATCGCTAGGATTGATTGATTTGAGAGAGAGCTCCTTAATTCGTCCTTGAAACCTGGTATATATACCTAGGGTTTCGACTGCTCCTTGTTGTAGAAGAATTATTGATTGAAGTTTCCTAATCAATCTCTGCTACCTGACTCCAATAAGGTTTCGTTTTCCTCATGGATTCCGGAATGGGCGAAGCTGTAACCCAAACCCCAGTAGGCATATTTTTGGGCCGCAGGTATCGGCCCGCTGTGCTAGATCCACTAAAGGATATTGCCAAAATTACTTTTGGGCTCAAACAATTGACTCAATTCTGTCCACTACTCCTGAGTGGTGGAGCCAGAGGCAACCCGGGCTTGGAGTCTACCTCTTGTGGATAGGTACTCCTCTAGACTTGGAGCCTAGGGTCTTGGATGTCGATGTATCACATCATCACTTTAATTAGTGATTTTGCTATCTACCCTCTGCTAATATATATTCGGTGTAATATGACTTAAAAAGAAAAAAGAAATTCTAGCATCCATTTTATAGTTTACTATATATATACTCCAATATGGAGTAAAGAAATTTACCCCCTTTATGACAATTTCTAGCTCCTAATCACTTGGACTAGTCCCAATTTACATAGCATTATTCTAAACATTATTATTTCTCGTATTATATTGAATAGTCCGCTAGTCCATACACAAAGTTCCATTGAAACGTGTGCTAATATACACACTCATTATGAATACTATTTGAATAAAACTAAGTAAACCACTTTTCTACATCTCACCTAAAACTCATTTAATATAATATAACAGTTCATGTGGCATAGAAACCACCATGCAGAGGAATTATTCTGTGGTTTAGGAGTATCATGTGACACTGCCATGTAGTGGTTCCAACCAATAATATCACTAGAAATTTGACGGGGACCATGCAGGGGTGGAAAAAAAAATCAAATTAACAGACCAATTAGAAATAGTTACAAGTCATATAGGCCAATAATATCACTCCGAACCACCATGTGTACTATGGTCTAGGACCATGTTATAATTTCCCGCATATTAGAATGTTTCATTAATTTTTGTGGATATGCCATATGAGGTGGGTTTCGGATAAAATGCAAAAAAAAAAAGGTTCATTTAGCATTACTCATACTATTTTAATAATATATTTTCTCTGATAATATGTTAGTAGAGCCCTACAGGTCCCAAATTTAATATCTTTGACTAGGGCTTCATAGCAAGAATAGAAGTTTGTCCACTAATATACAACTTTGTGTAGAAAAATTGATCACAAAATACAAAATTGTTACAACTTTTAAAGGGTAGCTAGATTGCAAGATTACAATATCTTATAATTTAAAGTTGAAAGTAAAACGAATCAATTACAAAACATAATGTAGAGTGGCATATATGTACTTGGTAACTAATATATAAAAAATGGAAAATTTCGCAAACAGTACACCAAGTAAAGGCCACTAATAATTCTTATACATAAAGTTCCAAACCAAACATTTCGGTACACGAAATCTGAAACTCGACCCACTATCAGTACATGACGTCAATTTTTGACACCAAAATGTCCATTATGCCCTCAGTTAGTTTTTATTTTAATAAATTTTTTTTTCTGTTATTTTTTTTTTCCTTCGTTTTTTCTGTTTTTTTTTTTTTCCTTCGTTTTTTCTGTCATTTTTTTTTCCTTCATTTTTATCTCTTTCTTCTTCCTTCTTTCGGGCTCACTCCCTTGCTTCCAACGCCGCCTTCCTCACCTCCACACTCACTCCCTCGCTTCCAACGCCGCACTTGCCCTCCAATTGGTGAGATTTATGGTCCTATAGCTTATATTTGTAACTCAGCCAATATTTAGTCATGTGAAAAGAAAGAAAGAGATAAAAACGAAGGAAAAAAAAAACGAAGGAAGAAAAAAAAATAATAGAAAAAACGAAGGAAAAAAAATAACAGAAAAAACGAAGGAAAAAAAATAACAGAAAAAAAAATTATTAAAAAAAAAAGAACTGAGGGCATAATGGACATTTTGGTGTCAAAAATTGACGTCGTGTACTGATAGTGGGTCGAGTTTCAGATTTTGTGTACCAAAATGTTTGGTTTGGAACTTTATGTATAAGAATTATTAGTGGTCTTTACTTGGTGTACTGTTTGCGAAATTTTCCCTATAAAAAATGGCATCTTTGTTTCTGTCGCTCGATTATGGTTTAACGTAACCACCATGTGTCTCGATCTCTATCCGACCGGAAAGAGCAGGACCTGAAACGAAGCACTTCAATTTGAAACTAGGATTTTGAACTTACTGAGGGAGCTAGGAAACTCCTGCAAAAGGGAACACATGACATGATTAAGATATCAAATGGTCAAAGCAAGCTTTATGAAAGAAATGAGCATGCATCTCAGTTCTCTCATCTCTTCTCCTTCCTCAATTTTGCATAGACACACATAACATTCTTCTTCAGAGCACATCACAACAGGGTTGGAGTTTTCGTAGTGGATTGTGCTACTAAGAGTCTTTGTAGCTTCTGCAAGCAATTCAAACTTGTACGTAGTAAGGTTTGGCAAACGAACAGAAAAGCAAGTAGTTGAACAGCCAGATTAACTGGGTAGCAATTTGAACTATGAACTTCCACATTGTTGGTAGAAGAGGAGGAGGAGGAAGAAGAAGAAGAAGAAGAAGAAGAAGAATGTGATTGAAGAGTTATTCTTTGTATTTATAGCAGAAGAAAATTTAAGGAAATCAATGCTCTATATAATTTTGTTACCTAGCTACATTGTGGGTAGGGGTGTCTAAGAGCAAGTTCACATGTTGGATCACCAGGTCATCTACTATTCACTATTTTTTAGTGTATATTTTCATTCTCTGGATCACGAAATACACTGTGCCCGTGACCCAAGGCACGAAATACACTGTGCAGGTCACCATGGTGACCCAGAACACTATTCAGGGTGAATCAGAGCATGAAATACACTGTACTCGTGACCCAGAGGGCAAAATAACACATAAAAACAGTGAATAGTAGGTGACCTGGTGACCCAACGGGTGAACTTGCCCTAAAGGGCGGACCATTACTATTTGAAGGGATTTTGGATGTCATTAAAAAAAAAAAAAGGGTTTTGGACCCCACCCTGATTCCTGTTGATGCCATTTTTTGTAGTTAAAGGCTTAAAGAGTGTACAATTAACCTACGAAGTGTTTAGTTCAATTGTCTGGACTCTTCCCCTCTTCCCCTTCCCCAATTCTCAATCCAATTATACTGTACTACTTTAACTTGGTTCACATGAGATATACTGATATAGTAAACAAATAAAATAATAGAGAAAATAGAAAACTGTTTTTGATCTATATATAGTGATTAATATATTTATTTACTTTCTTCATTATATAGTGATTAATATTTATTTGATTTTTAGGCCATGAAATATAAAAGCCACTTTTAATAATTTTTATTACTCTCTAGACAACCTAATTTTTTTTCCTCATAAAACCACCAAAATATAAAAATATCAATATTTATAAAAATGTCACTGCACTTTTAGTTGTCATTTGTTACAAAAATGTCACTGAGTCAAAACATCTACTGTTATTAAGTGAAAAGCTACTGCAAATGAAAAAAAAAACTACTTTCAACGAACAAAAAAGATACTTCCGACGAACAACTAAAAAGTTACTATCGACGAACCAAAAAGCTATTGATTTTCAGAAAAGTTATTGTAATTCATAAAAAAATTCATTACCTTCTTTCAAATAGCTATTGTCAACTAGGTTGTCAACTAGCTAATAGTAATTTTTCTAAAGAACGACAATAGATTTTCAGTTCATTAACAATAACTTTTCAATTCATTGATATTTGATAATAATTTTTTTAGTCGTTGGTAGTAGCTTTTTAATTAATAAAAATAGTTAACTATTTTTGTGCCATTTTCTACAGTGCCATTTTCGTACATAATGAAAAATAAAAGTGCAGTGACATTTTTGTGAATATTGATATTTTGTATATTTTGGTGGCTTTTTAAGGGATAAAATTATATGGTGGCTTAATTGATAATTTGAGTTTCAAAAATACACTTATGCGTAATTTACTTTTTTTTTTTTGTTACATATATTTGATTTTTTTTTTGTCTACTGGGTTGATAAAAAAAAATTACTGATTTTTGCACGAAAATATTTTCCTCATTTTCTAAATAATAATACTATCTTTCCAAAAATAAAAAGCTACAATTTTGGACTTATATTCACGTCTAGCCCCTCTAAATTTCAAATCCTAGTTCTGACTCCCCCTCGGTGTTTCTCTGATCTTTAATTTGGGATCTAGAGTCTTCCACGTCAATGTATCACAGCGTCATTTTTCGGCAAATACTTAGGTGGGGGTTTCCCCACCACGTGTCCCTACGGCAGCCCAATCAGGAGGAAGAAATTTTTTTGTCTTTTCCGAAAACACCCCTTCTCCTTAAATATACAATACCCAAAACACCCCCCTGCTGGGAGGTGATTGGTCTGCCGTAGGGACACGTGGTGCGGGTGCCCCACGCAAGTTTCTCTCCAATTTTTCTTGATAGCTTTACTACCTACGGACCTACCTCTCTTGGATAGGTAAATCTGGCCTCTAGGCCTTGCATGCCGGAATATCACGTGATATTCCTGATTTTGCTAGCTACCCACTCCAAAATAGTGCTAATATCAAGTGTAATATGAGGTTTTTTTTTTTTTGTTTAGAGATCAGTGTAATATGAAAAAAAAAAAGTTCTAGCACCCAATTTATAGTTGACTATATACGCTAATGGAGTACAAAATGTCAAAATTAACCCTCCTTTATAACAATTTCTATCTCCTAATCACTTGGACCGGCCCCAATTTACTTAGCTTTATTGTAAAAAAGTATCCTTATTATTTCATAAGGTTGCATTATACTGGATAGTTCTCTGCATGAGTTGGGTCTCAGATGAGATGTAAAAAAGTGATTCATGTAGCATTGTTCATACTATGTTGATAATATATTTTCCTCGACAATGTGTTGGTAGAGCTATATGTAGAGGTTCCAAGTTCAATATCTTTGACATTCAATTGTTCAACTTTTCTTTGAACCATAATATAAATTCAAATCAGTGAGAATAATTAATAAGATAAAATTTAGTATGTCATAGCAACATTGTTCAAGGTTTTAGGGTAGACCACAATATTTGGGTTTTAGGGTTTCATAAATCATTTTTATTGCTATTAGGGTTTGAAGTATCACAATTGAAAAAAAAAAAAAAAAAAAAATCACATTCAACAACTACAATGAACATGCTGAGTGTTTTTGGCCATGAAGGTAAGGTTTAAGTTGGCGAAGCCAAGTTAAGTAGTTGGTTTCGGTTAATTTGGTGAATTGGGCAGTGTTTTGGGCAGGAGCAATGGAGGAAGGTGGGGTGGCCATGGAAGTTGGGAGAGGAAGACACAGAAGCTACAGGAGAAAAATAAAAGGGATGACAGGTGAGGATCCTAGACCTAGGCTGATACCATGTAGAATGTGAGTTTTCAATGTATTGATATCTGCAAGGATACACATATATATATGCAGCTAGCTGCTGCAGTTACAATGCTGTGATTAAATCCTATTAAATCCTATTTACAGCTATGATCTAAACTAATACACAAGAATCATAACAGCCTATGTAGTTAATGTAGGAGAAGCAGATGGCTGAAGTTTAGGAGAAGATGTAGTTGTTCTAACACTGAGTATCAGAAAACATTGATATCATAAAAGATTAGAGAAAAGACAAAAAATCAAGAAAGAGAGATGATGAAGGACCAACCTCGTCGGCGCGGAGAGAAGAACTTTTATAGATTTTTTTTTTCTTAAGAGGGAACTTTGATAGACTTTTTCAAATCTTTGGTCTGAAGGCTGAAAAATTATTGGAGTTTGGTATGTATAGTTAACACTACAAAGTCCATAATTATCCATGATTTTCTAATTTCATAAGTATGAATGATATTTTGAATACCTCTGTACTTTTATTCATTTTTAGAAGTCTTAATTGAGTACCCCTAGATTTTGGTGGAATTCATGAAGTCTTTAAAAATCCTAATTGAATACCTCAAGATTTTTATAGACTGCTAAAAGTCTATATTAAATACACGCAGACTTTTCAATTCCATAGATTTTTTTAAAAGTTCCACTAATTCCATATATAATACACCCCCATTAGGCTCTATAACAAGAACAGAATTCACGCACTAATTTCACAACTTTTTCTAGGACAAGTGATCACAAAGTACGAACTAACTCCAAAACATAGTGTAGCTAGAGTGGCATATACTTGGTAACAAATATCTAAAATGGCCTCTCTGTTTCCGCCGCTCCATTCTAGTTTAGCACAACCATGCACCATGTATCACGATCTTTATCCGACTGGAAAGAGCAGAATCTGAAATGAAGCACTTCAATTTGAAACCGGGATTCTGAACTTACTGGGGGAGCTAGGAAACTCCGGCAAAGGGGACACGTGACATGTTTAAGACCTGTCCAACGGTCCAAGCATGTTTTATGAAAGCGATGAGCACATCTCAATTCTCTCATCTCTTCTCCTTCCTCAATTTTGCATAGACACACAGCACATTCTTCTTCAGAGCACCTCACAGCAGGGTTGGAGCTTTTGTAGTGGACTGTACTACTAAGAGTCTCTATAGCTTTTGCAGGTAATTCAAACTCATAGTAGGGTTTGGCAAACGAACAGAAAAGCAAATAGTTGAATAACCAGCTCAACTGGGTAGCAATTTGAACCATGAACTTCCACATTGTTGGTAGAAGAGGAAGAAGACGAAGAAGAATGAGACTGAAGAATTTGTCTTGGGACTAGAATGATGACCTGACGAGTGACGAGGAACATACGAAGGTATTTAAAGCAAAAAGTTGACGAAGACGCGAAGCTCATTATAGAACACAAATGTGCTCTCGTCGATTATTGGTTGAATGAACTCTGAAAAGGACATGCGCGTCAGCGCGTGATTCACACAAAAAATGAAAATAGTGTCGGTCAAAGTACTAACTAAAATGCTAAACCTGTACTAACTAATAAGGGAAAAATTCACCAACGGTGTCTGGACACTTAGGAGACTTTCAGAATGATACCTGAACTTATAAAGTTATCAATGTGATACCTGGACTCATTTTTTCGTATCAACATCGTACCTATGACCAATTTCCGTAACGGCTCCGTGACGGAAATTGGCCGTAGGTATCACATTGATTCAAATCATCTTGCTCGTCCGATTCCCACCGCCGATCGCCGATCAAACACCGCCGCTGCGTCTCAATCCACCTTCATGCACCACAGATGTTTCTGGTTCCCCCAACTTCAAATCCTATAGCAAATTGAAATTGTGCATTGAGGCTTCACCGCTCACCCCGAGTTCATCCCCGCCGCCGCCGCCAACGATTTCATTGATTACTTATATCTCCTACAGTTTCAAATTCCAAAATTTTGTTTTCATATATCAAATACTCATTTATCAATTAGATTTGAATAAACTAATACATTTGTTATAAGATTTCAGCTTTGACGATATAATGGAACCTGTGCTGATTCGTGCAATGGAATCTTACAAATGTCATTATAAGATCAGAGTTCGAATATCAAGATTGTGGAGAGCAAAAAGTACAATACTGACAAAAATGATGGTCTGCAATGCGTTTTGGTTGATGAAATGGTAATTTTCTTACCTGCAATTATTTTTATCTGTTATGTTCTATCTCGATGTTGTGCAATTGGAAAATGTCACTATGTTCCATTTCAAATTGTCTCTCTGCAACTGATTTTTTTTTTTCTTTTCCATTTAATACAGGGTGATGCAGTTCATGCAATTGTAACTGAATCTGATTACCACTTGGTTCACAAAAAATTGCATCAAGGCAAAGTGTATGATATTGATCATTTCTTTACACGAAAAAGCCAGGAGAGTTACAAAATTGTTGATCATTAAGTGCAAGTGTACTTCAATGCAAAGACTGTCTTTGAAGCAGTTGAAGAAAGCTTCCCACCAATTCCACAACATCGGTTCTATTTTGTAGATTTTGACCAGCTGAGGGCACGCATTAACAACAATACAATTCTCTCAGGTGAATGAACAAACTACAAATAATAAATCTTTATTCATTATATGACATTTAATAATCTTCACTAACAGAATCTTTGTTTGTTTTTTTTTTTTTTTTTTAATGTAACATGTTTATGGCTGTTTGAAGTCAGTTCTACCAGTGCATCAAGCTCCTGTCAAGGATAAAGAGGAATCAAAATGTGAAATTTATCTACAAAACTTAAGGTAAAATTTTCATAAACTAGATCAAAATTAAATCTGCTATATTTTCCAGAAAAAGAAAAAATGAAACTAACTCTTCAAATTCAAAATCTAGAAGAGAAGATCTTAGAGTCACTCTCTGGGGTAACATTGCCAGACAGTTTGACATACAGAGCATTAAAAAACTGTCTCCACCAGTGCTCATAGTGTTGACCAGTTTAAAGATTAAGGAGCTCATGGGTAAGCATTATTCCAAAAAAAAAAAAAAAAAAAAAAAAATTCCTTCTGTTTTCTTTTAAATACAGGCTGCCATCCTTCTATAATCTTCTATACCTTTCTTCTATAATCTTCTATTTCCTTAATTACAGGCTGCTGTTGCTGTTAATGAGAAGCTCGATTGCTGGTATCTCTGTCTTAACACAGTAGAAAGCACCGCATTCTGAGACCTCGATGATCGATTGGACCGGTTTCAAGTATCGTTCGAAAGCCTTCTTTACTATTCATTTTGGGAAACTTTTAAACTTTTGATTTTGTGAAATTGAGCTCATTTGATCAAATCGGAGGATCCGATTGAGCAATCAGAGATATATGAAAGACTCCAGGTAAGCTTCTTATTTGATCAAATGGTTTGACATTTTGGGTGCAATTGATTGGGTTTTTCAATTTCGGTGCATGTTGGTTTTTATACTTTATAGCTTCCAGAGTTCTTCCTCAATTACAGTCTGCCATTCTTCTATAACCTTCTTATTCGATGGCTGCCAGTTCTAGGTGATAGCTGAGAGAGTGATTTAAAATAGAAAAGAGAGCAGCAGGCGAAGGAACAGTGATTTTGGGTGATGTCACATCGATCTCCCAGTTTTGGTAGTCGATCGATAGACACAGAGAGAGGGTTCGATCGATAGACTAAAGGAGAGAGAGGTAGAGTACCAGTTTGATCATAGAGATGGAAAGAGGCTTTATCACCTGCTCGGGACATCAACTTGAAGCTTGAACAGGTGAAGGAAAGTACTACCTTTTAGGTAATTTGAGGGATGCATTTATTTCTCTCTGGGATTGATTGCATGTAATTTTGTATCATTTGTTTTGAGTTTTGGGAGTGCTTTTCATGTTTGTGGTTTCTGGGTCTATTTACATGGTGAGCTCCTTACAGTATATGCTGGTAAGGAATATGAAGGCAGGGTAAATCAAATTCAAAATTGAATGCCTTTGTTTGAACTTGAGTATTCAGCATAGGAAGATCATATTACTCTGGCAAAACTTGCAAGCTCTGCCTACTTTTTGTATCTTCTATTAATGATTGTGTCTGGGATTTTGGTTTACTTCTTAATATCATATTAGAGGGTCAATTATTGTAGTACTAAGCTTTTAAAATCTGATTTGAGTATCTCCAGGGCTACAGCACATAGTACAAATGGAAAAGAAAAAAAAAGCTAATATGTAACTGATGCATAAAAGTTAATTTTAAATCCTAAACTGAATTAATATATTCATCTTATTTAATTTTCCATATATTCATTGCATTTAAACACAGCTGATCACAAGCAAAACAGCAGAAGAAGAATGTAGGTCGTTTCATATATTTGTATCAACTATAGGTAGAATCAACAATCTGTTACTTTATTTTATTGAATGATGCATAATGAGATTTAACCTATTTGGAATTTCTCTCATGCCGCAATTCATATATTTTTTTTTCCATAATATGTATATGAGCCTTTAATTCTTTTTAAGGCTATTATACACTGTTGCACCACCAGGCTATTAAATGGAAGTTAATTGCAATGGCATGTTATACTTAAAATCATGCTCTGTTCTGAGTCATATGGCATCATGTTTGCTTGCATGTCCTGACCATAATCAGATTAAGGAATAACTTTATCAAGAAAAGAGAGGCCAATGTAACAGGAATAACCAAGTGAACCCATTGAAAGTAAACTCTGTAGTTCAAGCTTTGATTGCTCTGTATTTTCTGCCTACATTTTACAACTGAAGTTTTACTCAAATTACAAGTCTATATACCTATGTGTTAGCAGTTTTTGTAACGACTTCTTGATGTGCGTTGTTATATCAGGCAATCTGGAGCAGGAAGCAAGGTGATATGACAACACCAGCTTAAACTAAGCAACAGCAACATGAGATGAATATCCCTACACATCGTTTATCAATATTGTATACCTTTAAGTTTTAGGGTTTATCAACTTTGATTTGAAATTATTGATTCTGGGGAGAAATTCGTGTGACATATCCTAATTATAAAGCTAAAGAATTCAAAAGCTGTACCGACCACAAAGGCTACGGCTACGGCTACGTAATTATGATATAACAGAAATCCCCTTTCTGTGTTCGATGGTGAGTTGTTTATTTGAGAGGTTTGGATGATACCGGTATTGCTTTGTGTTTCTTTTTGGATTTGGAGCTTATTGTGAAATTGTCTGATAGATAGTCTAGCACATCCATTGTAATCAGCTTCTTACTTCTCAATTTGAGAGAGAAACATTACGGGGTAGAGAGAGAGAGAGAGAGAGAGAGAGAGAGAGAGAGAGAGACTTGCAGAAAGTAGAACCTCACTGATTCTCCTTTTTACACATTACGATTCACGGCTTCACTTTTTCTTCTCTTTATTTGTTTAATGGGATTTAGATTTGTCTCCGAACTTAGCGAGATATATTTTAATGCCTGCATCCATGTATTAAAGTAGTTGTAGCAGTTATGTGGCATTTAGGACTACTTTATAATGGGATTTAATTTTATGTCCTGTTCTTTTCATATTCCTAAATATTTTTATTTTTTATTTTTTGACTTCTCTTTCTTCTTTGGCTTTTGTTTCTGATTAGATTCAGTTTGTCTTCAAGTTAGATTTTATGCACAAGGGTGTGCACGTGATTCTCCTGCCGCTGTTCCTTTGCGTATTGTTTGGGATTATTTCAGTATTGTATTCTTCTTCAGGTATGTTCATTCTGATATGTAATGTTATCTCAATAACATATAATAGTAATTACTGCAGCAAGATATTTTGATTCCAATTCTTCTGGCTGTTTAGGAATTGTCTATCTAGGAATATAATATATTTGGGTTCAAGTTTGGTCAGCTATAGTGATGCCAAATTTGTAAGCACCTCTTTTTGATTTTGCAGATATTTGGAACAGCGTGCTATTGAGTTCTTCAACTGTTGGAAATTCAGGTATAAATTTTGAACTAATGTGGATTATACATATGTTCTCTAAAATAAAGTTTTTATCAACTATTTCATTGATGGAAATGCTTGAAAGAGAATATGTATATGGTTTCAAATGCTTGGAAGAGAAGGTTCATATATTATTAGATTATTTGCCTTTTTTTTTTTTATTGCAATTGAAAAACAAAGAGATATCCGAGCAAAACTGTAGCTCTGAAATTTGATTTTGAGTTGTATTCCTACTATCAGCCATTGGTATATGACAATATTGCATGCTTTGTTCCGGTGAGGAAATCATGTTGAATTTTGTATGTTGTTTGTCATGGTTGATACAAGTGGAGGTATATCTGAGAATTCTCTGTTCTGATTAGTGATCAGTTAGCATTGCTGTTTATAACAGCAAAAGTTTGAAAACAAAATAAGGGAATGCCATAGTATGGTTAGCTTCAACCGAAATCTGCTTCACTCTCTTAATATCAATTATACTAAGGGCAGAAGCTAAACACCCTAAACTCTTTTGATGATCTAGCTGCTGTTGCACCAGTGAACAATGAGAATATATGAGATCAGTAATTCTATTTTTGCAAAAATAGAATTAATGATGTATTTATGTTGCGTTTTCAGATGCCTTGGTTATGTCAGCATATATCTATAGCAGAGGAAAACAAAAAGTTTTGGAAGTAGACAGTTGCTTACTAAAACTGGCTGCTTGCCTGAACCATTTCAAAATTGGAAAACTCTGACCTACTGTTTGCAAAATTTCGCAGCAACCAAAACACAAATTCAGAGTTTTTACTTGAAAATTCCAAGCTGTTGCCAATTTCTTTATTGTTGCTTAAATTGATCTGATGTTAGGACTTTACATATTGATTTGCAAATTACAAAACACAATTATTTGAACTTAATATGTCTTATGTTGCGCATCCAATCATATGTTGAAAATCATCCAAAGTTTTTGTTAAATTTCAGTTAACAATTTGGAAACTCTTTCTTCCACAGTTCTACGTGTTCTCAACTGGAATATCTGCCTGTTTTTGCTTAGTTGATTGGGTGCTACTATGTCTAGCGTGAGGGTAATCAGGTACTAGCTTTTGTTCTTATTGTAGGTTTTTGATTAATTGCTATGTACTTTTGATTCTTTCAGTTGAGAAAATTATGCTTTTTGTTCAATTACAATATGGTTCAGCTATCTTAAGCTTTTGCTGCTTTTCTTCATTCGACAGACAAACCATTTTTTTTTTTATGCACGTCTATTATGTATTTGTGAACAATCATACGAAGGACCATTAGAAGTACGAGGAAAAAGCAGATGACCCTTCAACAGGCACTGGAATAAAGCAGCATTGTTCAGTATCACAACTAATGCAGGTATGAGAATATATCTAGCATAATATATTCAGAAATTTGAGTACATTCGGATAGAATTTATATCAGCAGGTGCTAATTCAACAAAGTCTATTGATTCTATATTATCATATCAATTATTTAAACTCAATGCAATTTTTTTGCAGACTGACTTCAACTGAATCATATCATTCACGAGATTTTGTTGACAGACAAGCAATGTAATACATGGATTCCACTTATGGTAATGTACTACTTCATCTCAGACCCTCGCTTTATAATTATGTAGTAGCATTAAATTAATTCAAAGTAGTTCTGGTGTTTAATATCAACTTCCAAAAATCAAAGACAATGCTCTAGCTCTTGCTATAATTCAATATCAGATTGAGAAAATTTGTCAAATATGCATTGTGGAATTTAATGATTAACTATTTTACCTTGCAGGGACTGAAGTTGGTAGAACTTAAAAATGGCAATGATGCATTGAACCTCAGGAGAGATCCAAGATTTTGGTCAATTTTTGAAGGAAGCTTTAGCTTTGTTTCAGAAGAAGTAGTTGCTAAAATTCAGTCATCTAAAATTCTGATCTCGAGTGTTTTTCTTTCTAAATTTTGGAATGTCCCCTGATACTAGATCTATTTTAGCTCAATCAAGGCTTCTAATTCATAAAACTAAATCCCGCCGCAAAGCGCGGGCATAATTTCTAGTAGCATACTAATTAATCAGATGTGCATACGAAGGGTGGATGTTGGTTCTTATAAGAAATATTTTGGCAAGTTCTGCAAACATATAGTATCAGATATAGCCACCTTTACAAGGGAAGGTTGTTCAGGAGTTGCTCATTGTTTACTCTGGAATCATCTACGAGGGTCTATTCACCATCTTTTTTGTACCTGCCCGACAACATAGGGTTTGATCCAGAACCCTCCTGTATGGTGCCCGCTCCTTTCCTTTCACGGAGTGTTTGGGTATTTTATCTAAGAGAATGAAATTCACTCTCTTAATTTTTGTCTTCACAAGAATACAATATTCAAGATACTAAAGTACGAAACATGGAGTCTGGATTGTGAATTATAAAATTGTGATTGTGCATTTCACTCCCCTTGACCTAAAGAAAATTTTAGTACTTTGATGAAGTTTATGCGGACTTTGTGGAAGAATCGTCACAACTATAGGAGGAGGTGCAACAAATTCCTCAATAGATAATTTGTTTAACCAACCGAGTGCAAGTCTCTGTTCACTATGTTACTCATCAAACTAATATGATATCACATATTGCGATTCTTTCAGAAGGCCTAGATAAACATCATCAAACAACCGAATAGACCAGCCAAGTGATTTTTAGATTCTCATGTAAACTTTGTGGTTGTCTCAATTGTTCTTGATTTTGTTTAGAATACCCGTTTTTTTTTTTTTTTGAGACAAACCGAAAATCATTCATTCATTCAACCAGAAAGCAATACATTGGGGAGGACATGACCACAACCCCAAACAGCAATTACAGAAACCATCAGGCCAAAGGGCCCAAACTCTAACCGCCAAACGCCCATGTCCAGGGCTACCTTGAGACATATGACCCGAAAGTTCCAGTAAAACCTCGTAATCAACCGCAAAAACGATAGCGTCCTCTTCAACACCGTGTCCAAAGCTACCAGACCACGTGTAAATGATCGCATGTCAACGACTCGACAACAAAGGTAATCCAGAATAGAACCAAATCGTCCACGGGAATGACACCATATACATGACATACCACCTAGACCTAATCCTAGCTCAAAGGAGTAGGAACCCAACCCTAGCTCCGAGAAGTAGGGACTTATTAACACAGAACCAACCAACAACACAACTGGAAATAAACAAATAAAGCCTGAAAAACTAGAAACAAAACAACACCAGCACGGTCCAAAAGCAAAGGCCCGGCCCAACCACCTTTCCCCCAACAGAGAGTGTGTAGTCGACAACCATTCCAGCCACCGGCGAACTCCATCGTCCCAACTCCTCAACCTCGCCTCACCTCGCCGCCTCACTGCATCCCTACGCCGCCACTCTGCCTCGCCAAATTGCAGACAGACCCGGCACCCTGTTAAAAGCCTCAACTAGATCCAAACCCAAGAACGAAACAGATCCCAAAAGGAATCGCCCCCGCCGAGTTCCAATCTCCACGGCCACAGCTCAGATCGTCGAGTTGGAAACGATAGATCCCACCGCCGGAAAGAACCAGCACGTCGCTGCACCACTACCTCCGTCGCCCTTGATCCGAGAGGGACAGAACGATCTGCCCAACCCGGAAACAACACCCCATCCTCCATCCCTGGATCGCACCTTTGCTCGGAAAGCCCGCCCTTATTCAGAAACAACATCCTCTCCCAGGCCGGAAACGCGGCGGCGAGATCGCCGGCAGCGTTCGGCCGGGAGAGAAAACACTCCTTTTTTTCTTTTTTCCTCCCGTGTGTGGAGCGCGTTCTAAAACCATGAGGTTTAGAATACCCGTTTAGACATGCTAATTAGTAACATAAATATAAAAATTAACGCTTATTAATATTTCATACTTTATTTCTCTCCCACTTTTTCTCTCCAAAGTAACTAGATACTTTCTCCACACAAACTTACTTTCAATAAGTAATTTCTCACCATATAATACTTGTCCAATAACAATTTTTATTTGCAGACATATATAGTGTGTGTTCATGATTTAGTATGTACAGAAGTAAGATGGTTTTTTTGTTTAGAAGAAAGTAAAATGATTCTTTTGTTTTTGTTTTTTGGGACCATTCATTATAGATTCAATTTTCATAAGAAATATTAGGTACACCCCCTTCAACAAAAAAAAAAATTAGGTAGAACTCATCCATTATTTTTTTTTTCAACTGACACCCAAAAGTTGCCATCTAAGATAAACAGTGGCGGAGCCAGAATTTTGAACTTACTAGGGCGCAAAAAAAACAACAATAGTAAAAATAATCTCAAAACATAAACATTCTCTAAATGAAGTTTATATCTATTACAATAGTTTAGAGATTTCATATTAGTCTCATCATCTATACTAATAAAGTGTCTTTCTTACAATCTAAAATCAAGCAAAGATTTTATTTGGGAGAGCTATAATTTTTTATACATGAATGAAGAAAAGACGTGAAGTGAAATGAAATGAAAAAAAAAGAAGACAATACACAAATAATTATCTCAAAATCCCTATTATATATATACATAAATAGAAAAAACAAAATTAGAATTACATTTGACGGGATTAACAAATAATTAGTTTGATTAATTTTGTTTTATTAATGGACGGGACCAGCTGAATTTTAATTTTATTAGAGCATATTTAGCAGACTCTCCATTTTGGCTCTTTAGCTATTTTGCAGAGCATGTTTAAGCTTTTTATCTATTTTAGCAGCTGCACTAGACTCCTAAGTGGCTCTCAATTATAACTTTTAGCTATCTCACTCCTAAATATAGAGAGCGAGATGAGGCTCTCTATAATTTAAAACATTCCTTTTAAGTTATTTTATGTAATTTATAAATACATTTAAATTATTTAATCTTCATTTTAAAAATAATATAAATTCAAAACTATCTAAAATAGAAAGCACTAAATGTAGACGTATTTCTAAAGTGGTTAACTAAAATGACTTTTTAGCTACTTTGGCTAAATTTTGACTTGAAAATGGCTAACTTTGCTAAAGATGCTCTTAGATAGTTTCAATGTTGGCTATTATATATAATAAATATCATTAAGTAGGTTTAATTAATATAATACTAGCATGTGCCCACACTCTATGCGTGTGGGTGTTTTTTTTTTTTGGGTAAGGAAGTTGGTAGTTTCTTAACCAAAGTAGTTTCCTATAACAATAACTACTATTTATTTTATTTTAAGGAATTTAATTTCTTTTTATTTTCTTCAATTGACATTATTATCCTTGTTGGTTATTTCAGTTTCTAAATTTTTTTTAATATTAGAGGGTTCTATTCGTCAAATTTTTCAATTTTAGAGAGCAAACTCTCTTCTCTTAATAATAACTAATCTTTCTCCACACATGCTCTGCATGTGCAAGTATTTTTTTTTTTTTCCGGAATATAAAAAAAAAACAGTTATTGCAGAAAAAAGATAGTGGGAGAAAAAAGTGGGTTATAGATTCTTTTTTTGTTTATTTTTTAAATAAAAATACATTTTGTAAATGTCATCATTGTCCTTGTGATTTAATTAATTTTCAAAGTTTTTTAATCTTTTAGGGTCATTTCTGTCAAATTTTTTGATTTTGGCTAACAAATCATCTTCTCTTAATAATAGTATAGATATATAGTTTGATAATGTTTTGCTTCAACCAAGAAAAAAACCCTGCCCAAGGTGCAACAAGACACGTCTGAACTGAACTATTAGACCGAAAACCTGACCTATGCAACGGAACTAGACTGGACTGAACCTGGACTATTGGACTGTGGACACCTAATTAAAACAAGCGCAACCAAGAAAAAAACCCTAGCACAGAGCGAAGCCAAAGAGTATAGTCGGAAAAATATCGTGATTTTTGTCTCGTCCAGCGGCAGCCGACGTTGGTGCTGGTGCTAGCCTCGCTGATGCTAGGTTGTTGCCAGACGAGAAGTGTGTTTAGTGTCCTTTTGGCTTCGGATTGCAGCTCGTGAAATACACTGTACTCGTGATCCAGAGGGCAAAATAACACATAAAAACAGTGAATAGTATGTGACCTGGTGACCCAACAGGAGAACTTGCCCTAAAGGGCGGACCATTACTATTTGAAGGGATTTTGGATGTCATAAAAAAAAAAAAAAGGGTTTTGGACCCCACCCTGATTCCTGTTGATGCCATTTTTTGTAGTTAAAGGCTTAAAGAGTGTACAATTAACCTACGAAGTGTTTAGTTCAATTGTCTAGACTCTCCCCCTCTTCCCCTTCCCCAATTCTCAATCCAATTATACTGTACTACTTTAACTTGGTTCACATGAGATATACTGATATAGTAAACAAATAAAATAATAGAGAAAATAGAAAACTGTTTTTGATCTATATATAGTGATTAATATATATATTTACTTTCTTCATTATATAGTGATTAATATTTATTTGATTTTTAGGCCATGAAATATAAAAGCCACTTTTAATAATTTTTATTACTCTCTAGACCACCTAATTTTTTTTCCTCATAAAACCACCAAAATATAAAAATATCAATATTTATAAAAATGTCACTGCACTTTTAGTTGTCATTTGTTACGAAAATGTCACTGAGTCAAAACATCTACTGTTATTAAGTGAAAAGCTACTGCAAATGAAAAAAAAAACTACTTTCAACGAACAAAAAAGATACTTCCGACGAACAACTAAAAAATTACTATCGACGAACCAAAAAGCTATTGATTTTCAGAAAAGTTATTGTAATTCATAAAAAAAGTCATTACCTTCTTTCAAGTAGCTATTGTCAACTAGGTTGTCAACTAGCTAATAGTAATTTTTCTAAAGAACGACAATAGATTTTCAGTTCATTAACAATAACTTTTCAATTCATTGATATTTGATAATAATTTTTTTAGTCGTTGGTAGTAGCTTTTTAATTAATAAAAATAGTTAACTATTTTCGTGCCATTTTCTACAGTGCCATTTTCGTACATAATGAAAAATAAAAGTGCAGTGACATTTTTGTGAATATTGATATTTTGTATATTTTGGTGGCTTTTTAAGGGATAAAATTATATGGTGGCTTAATTGATAATTTGAGTTTCAAAAATACACTTATGCGTAATTTACTATTTTTTTTTTGTTACATATATTTGATTTTTTTTTTGGTCTACTGGGTTGATAAAAAAAAATTAATGATTTTTGCACGAAATTATTTTCCTCATTTTCTAAATAATAATACTATCTTTCCAAAAATAAAAAGCTACAATTTTGGACTTATATTCACGTCTAGCCCCTCTAAATTTCATATCCTAGTTCTGACTCCCCCTCGGTGTTTCTCTGATCTTTAATTTGGGATCTAGAGTCTTCCACGTCAATGTATCACAGCGTCATTTTTCGGCAAATACTTAGGTGGGGGTTTCCCCACCACGTGTCCCTACGGCAGCCCAATCAGGAGGAAGAAATTTTTTTGTCTTTTCCGAAAACACCCCTTCTACTTAAATATACAATATCCAAAACACCCCCCTGCTGGGAGGTGATTGGTCTGCCGTAGGGACACGTGGTGCGGGTGCCCCACGCAAGTTTCTCTCCAATTTTTCTTGATAGCTTTACTACCTACGGACCTACCTCTCTTGGATAGGTACACCTGGCCTCTAGGCCTTGCATGCCGGAATATCACGTGATATTCCTGATTTTGCTAGCTACCCACTCCAAAATAGTGCTAATATCAAGTGTAATATGAGGTTTTTTTGATTCTATCCCCAATTTACTTAGCTTTATTGTAAAAAAGTATCCTTATTATTTCATAAGGTTGCATTATACTGGATAGTTCTCTGCATGAGTTGGGTCTCAGATGAGATGTAAAAAAGTGATTCATGTAGCATTGTTCATACTATTTTGATAATATATTTTCCTCGACAATGTGTTGGTAGAGCTATATGTAGAGGTTCCAAGTTCAATATCTTTGACATTCAATTGTTCAACTTTTCTTTGAACCATAATATAAATTCAAATCAGTGAGAATAATTAATAAGATAAAATTTAGTATGTCATAGCAACATTGTTCAAGGTGGTTTTAGGGTTTCATAAATCATTTTTATTGCTATTAGCTAGGGTTTGAAGTATCACAATTGAAAAAAAAAAAAAAATCACATTCAACAACTACAATGAACATGCTGAGTATCAGAAAACATTGATATCATAAAAGATTAGAGAAAAGACAAAAAATCAAGAAAGAGAGATGATGAAGGACCAACCTCGTCGGCGCGGAGAGAAGAACTTTTATAGATTTTTTTTTTCTTAAGAGGGAACTTTGATAGACTTTTTCAAATCTTTGGTCTGAAGGCTGAAAAATTATTGGAGTTTGGTATGTATAGTTAACACTACAAAGTCCATGATTATCCATGATTTTCTAATTTCATAAGTATGAATGATATTTTGAATACCTCTGTACTTTTATTCATTTTTAGAAGTCTTAATTGAGTACCCCTAGATTTTGGTGGAATTCATGAAGTCTTTAAAAATCCTAATTGAATACCTCAAGATTTTTATAGACTGCTAAAAGTCTATATTAAATACACGCAGACTTTTCAATTCCATAGATTTTTTTAAAAGTTCCACTAATTCCATAGATAATACACCCCCATTAGGCTCTATAACAAGAACAGAATTCACGCACTAATTTCACAACTTTTTCTAGGACAAGTGATCACAAAGTACGAACTAACTCCAAAACATAGTGTAGCTAGAGTGGCATATACTTGGTAACAAATATCTAAAATGGCCTCTCTGTTTCCGCCGCTCCATTCTAGTTTAGCGCAACCACCATGTATCACGATCTTTATCCGACTGGAAAGAGCAGAATCTGAAATGAAGCACTTCAATTTGAAACCGGGATTCTGAACTTACTGGGGGAGCTAGGAAACTCCGGCAAAGGGGACACGTGACATGTTTAAGACCTGTCCAACGGTCCAAGCATGTTTTATGAAAGAGATGAGCACATCTCAATTCTCTCATCTCTTCTCCTTCCTCAATTTTGCATAGACACACAGCACATTCTTCTTCAGAGCACCTCACAGCAGGGTTGGAGCTTTTGTAGTGGACAGTACTACTAAGAGTCTCTATAGCTTTTGCAGGTAATTCAAACTCATAGTAGGGTTTGGCAAACGAACAGAAAAGCAAATAGTTGAATAACCAGCTCAACTGGGTAGCAATTTGAACTATGAACTTCCACATTGTTGGTAGAAGAGGAAGAAGACGAAGAAGAATGAGACTGAAGAATTTGTCTTGGGACTAGAATGATGACCTGACGAGTGACGAGGAACATACGAAGGTATTTAAAGAAAAAAGTTGACGAAGACGCGAAGCTCATTATAGAACACAAATGTGCTCTCGTTGATTATTGGTTGAATGAACTCTGAAAAGGACATGCGCGTCAGCGCGTGATTCACACAAAACTAGTATTTATTTTATTTTAAGGAATTTAATTTCTTTTTATTTTCTTCAATTGACATTATTATCCTTGGTGGTTATTTCAGTTTCTAAATTTTTTTAATATTAGAGGGTTATATTCGTCAAATTTTTCAATTTTAGAGAGCAAACTCTCTTCTCTTAATAATAACTAGTCTTTCTCCACACATGCTCTGCATGTGCAAGTATTTTTTTTTTTCCTGAATATAAAAAAAAAACAGTTATTGCAGAAAAAAGATAGTGGGAGAGAAAAGTGGGTTATAGATTCTTTTTTTGTTTATTTTTTAAATAAAAATACATTTTGTAAATGTCATCATTGTCCTTGTGATTTAATTAATTTTCAAAGTTTTTTAATCTTTTAGGGTCATTTCTGTCAAAATTTTTGATTTTGGCTAACAAATCATCTTCTCTTAATAATAGTATAGATATATAGTTTGATAATGTTTTGCTTCAACCAAGAAAAAAACCCTCCCCAAGGTGCAACAAGACACGTCTGAACTGAACTATTAGACCGAAAACCTGACCTATGCAACGGAACTAGACTGGACTGAACCTGGACTATTGGACTGTGGACACCTAATTAAAACAAGCGCAACCAAGAAAAAAACCCTAGCACAGAGCGAAGCCAAAGAGTATAGTCGGCAAAATATCGTGATTTTTGTCTCGTCCAGCGGCAGCCGACGTTGGTGCTGGTGCTAGCCTCGCTGATGCTAGGTTGTTGCCAGACGAGAAGTGTGTTTAGTGTCCTTTTGGCTTCGGATTGCAGCTCTTGAGGTTGACGGTGGTGGGTGGTGCAGCCCGAGTCTGAGTTTTCTGAAGCAGGGTGGTCGTGGGCTTCGTGCTTGAGGGAGGGTATCTAGCGGCGCGAGTTTGGGTTCCAGCCTTGGTTATGGACCTGATCTAGGCGGTGGCAGCAGTGAAGATGGCGGTATAAAAGGACTCGCTGAAGGCGTAAAGTACAGGGGATCCAGATCTAGTGGTTTGGGTCGGGCTTGTTACTTTCAAGTCTAGCAGGGGTCCTCTAATGGCGTCGTGGTAGTGGTGGTTTCCTTCCAGCGTGGCGGCGGCGGCGGTACGGCCTGAGTGTCCGTGCGAGGGTTCTGCCTAGGTAGGTGATGATTGGGCTAGGCTGAGCCTACCAATTTTGGCTTTGGGTGCTGTTGGTCTATGGGCCATTTGGGCTGTTTTTGGTTTTTTGTTTCTAGCTCGTTTTTATTAATAATTCCCTTTTTTTGGGGAGGCAGTGGGCTTAGGCCCAGTCTAGATACTTTTTATTTTGTTTTACTTTTTAGTCGTTAGTTAGGTGACATACTACTCAACTCGATCGGGTTTGTCTTGTCTATGCTAGTAGAAGGAGCCTTTGTAGAAGTACTTGGTTTAAACGTACCATAATGGCGTGTTCGGCGTTTGGAGTCAGGTAGAATAGATTGCCTACGAGGCGAGGAGATTTTGTTAGCATAGACTACTCTGAGCTTTCAGTGTTTTAATAGAGTAGTCTTCTATGTACTATTCTAACCCATGATTCAAGGTCATATCAATGCTATGAACTCTTTATTTCAAAAAAAATAATAATTTATATTTCAAAAGCTGACTAGGGCATAGGACCCAGGAGGTCCCTTCGTCGCTCCACCCTTGAAGATAAATAATACACTTTTTTTCCCTAAAAATTACAATAAACTCTAATCTATCCCATGATTAAAGCACTCTACATCAATATTTTAAATTGTAGGTTTTGTAATCCCTAGCTTCAATATTGTTAGAGCAACTCAAACATATAATTTTTGTGTTATAGGGAAGCAAAAGTCAAAACTTTAAGCAATTTTTCTTATTCAACTCCAACAGATTCCCTATTTTACAGCAATCTCTCAAATCTCTATAATTTTTCCTTATAATTTTAGAGATCGCTGTAAATTTAGAGAATCTCATTTTCTCTTTCCTCACTCTCCCTAAAATGGGCATAGTTATAGGGAATCTGTTGGAGCAAAAGAGACTCATTTTTCCCTAAAATATAGAAAATCAAAATATAGGGAAACTGTTGGAGTTACTCTTATTAGTGCATCTCCAACAGTTTCTCTATAAAATCCTTACTACGTGGTTTTAAAAATTAAGATCTCCATAATTTTTGTTCTGCAATTCCAACAGCTTCTCTATTATATTCTCTATAATTTATGGGTCATGATTTTTTTTTTTTTGAATAAATGGGTCATGATTAAATAAAGTAAATTTTTAAAATTTCAAAAATGTAATTATATTATTCATGATATAAATTAAAAAAAAAATTTGAAAAGGTAAGAGAGAAAATATTAAAAACTTCTTAAAAAAAGATTCCCTCTAATTTTAGAGTTTGCTTAAAATATAGGGAAATCTGTTTTCACCTTCACTTTTGTCTAGAATGGAGATAGATATATGGAAGCTGTTGGAGTGAAAAAAAGAAGCTTATTTTGCCTATTTTTCTCTATAATAGAGTAAATATTATATAGGGAAGCTGCTGGAGTTACTATTAATTTCTCTAGAATCATGCAATATTACTTTTTTTTTTTTTCAAATTTAAGTTGGTTGATTGCTACTTTTAATGAACCAAATGCTAAGAGATTTTTGCATATCTTTCTTTTTAGTTCAAAAACCTTCTATCACAGAGTTATTTAAGTTATTTGATTCATAATATTGATAGTATTTGTTATAGTGATTAAGATGGGAAAGAACAATGTCATTGTTTTTTCTTTCTTTGTGTTTTTTACTTTTCGTTGCAACGAATTCAATTAATGTATTTGATGAAATGTCATTAAGAATTTGGTTCATATGATGGTTTGTATTAGTTGCATACCTAAAATAGAGGTTTGCTTGACTATATATACCATACTTATTATACACATACTAACCTGGGTATAATACCTAACTTTCAGGTGACAATTGAAGGAATAATAGGTAGTAGGTGTGACTTTTAAGTTCAAAATAATAACATGCCTACCGGTTTTATTTTTATTTATTTAATTTTTTTTTTATGCTATAAGTTTCATTGGTTAGCTATTCCAAATGTATGGTATTTAGTGATGTTCATGGCTATGAGGTAGTTGTTTTATGGTAATTAAGTTTTTTCTGATACCTTGTCAAGAGGTATATAGTTAGATATCTCATTGCTATGTGATTTATTGGTTACCTATTCTAGAGCTATGTTATCTAATGTCATAGCTTAAGGTATGTTTATTGTAATTTAATGTCATAGCTATAAGGTATGTTTAATGTCATGACTATAAGGTAGTAGGTGACTAAGCGTTACTTCCAAGTTCTAAAAATTTAATGCTTACTGGCTTTCTATTTTTTTTTTTTTTTTTTTTTTTTTAAAAATGGGGTTTGGAACCCAGCCTAACTGGGAGGCTCAGCCCCACGCCCGTTATTTATATTATTTAGATTTTGTTGCATCGAGGGGGACGTAATACCTGAACCCCGAGCAATCATAGTTGCATTACAATTATCCTCGTAGAGGGCATCCTGTATGAAAGTAGGAGCCTCATCTAAACAAAGACCCACAACAAGATCTAAACTAGCAAAGTGAGCCAACCTATTTGCTACACTGTTTGCTTCACGAAACACATGTCGAAACCTAATCCAATCAAAAGCTTGCATGTAAACTTTACAATCATCTAGAATTCGACCAACCTCTGAGTTATTCTCACATTGTTGGTTGAGAGCAGCCACTAAGATGATGCAGTCACTTTCGACCTCAACTTCCTTCCACCCCTGATATATTGCCAAGAGTAATCCAGCTCTACAGGCCTCCGCTTCGGCATGAAAAGCCGAGCATAGATGTGATAACCTCGTAGACCATGCACCACAAAAGCAACCAGTTTCATCCCGCGCAACCCAGATATTACTTTTAGAAGTTGCTGTGGATCAAAACATGATGTGAAGTTATTTGATGTAATGACATTACTTTTACAAGTATAATATAGCAAACACGAAATTATTTTAATTCACATCTAATTATTTTCACAACACAATAGCAACAGTTTTTTTTTAAGGGTAAAAGTTAAAAATAGTCCTTGTGGTTTGGAATGATGCTCAAAATTAACCTTGTGGTTTAAAAATATTTAATTTTAGCTATGTGGTTTGTGAAACTAATTAATAGATTTGAAAACGAACAGTACTCCATGTGGTTTAAAAATATCATATATTTCCATCTCGATCAAGTGAAATCATTCTGTTTTACGCATTGGAGCACTAATCATTCTGTTTACTTTAATGCGTAAACCACATGTTGGAACACAAAAGCAGGACTCGGATTTTCTTTCGAGCATATGCTAGGGAAATAAAGAATATAACTACAGGTGTATTCAGAGCATATGCTAAAAGTTTGCGGTAACTGTTGCCTACTTCAAATCATAGTGACATAGTCGTTTGAGTTTACATCTGCCAGCACATGTCTATTTCAAATTTTGTTTTAGTTTTCTACAGGATCTCGATTGAGTTGGCCACCGAGCTAAGAAGCTTGGCAATGATGATTGGAATGGCATCAACAGGAAAGGCCTAAGGAGCGTTTCAAGAATTCAAGCATTCCATTATTTCCCCTAACTATTGTTTATTCCAATTACCATAAGCCTATAACCTTCCAACCATGCATCGAAAAAAAAAAAAAAAAACTTCCAACCACATTGTGGACATATGTTGAGACGATTTAAGAGTAAAATCAGGGCCGGTCCTGACATTGTAGAGGTCTGAGGCGAATAAATAAAATGTGGCCTCATGAATAGTGTTCGATCAACCAAATTTGTTTTATTCAATAATAAAATTTAATTTTCATATAGTATTTTGTTACATCTATATTTATTTTCTTAAATTATATTAGCAACAAAGAAAAGGAATTAAAGGTGATTATACCAAAAGAAACCAAAAAAAATAAAAAATAAAAGAGTAGTAAGGTAAACCAGAAAAAAGAATAAAAATAAAAAAAGCAAAGTGAATTGAACAAGCTCAAAAATCGAACTTGGGTGGGGGTGGCTCATAAATGTAAGCCACTAGATTACCTACCAACTGAACTACAACGGCCCATCATGCAACTAGTGCGAAGCAAAATATATAACATTTGTTGAAATCTATATTTATATATAAAAAAAAAACTGACGGAGGCCCGCCGGAGGCCGGTGGCCTGAGGCAGCCGCCTCAGTCGGCAGCCCTTAGGGCCGGCCTTGAGTAAAATGAATCTTAGTCAAACATGTTTGACCAATATGATTATACTTAATGCATCTATCAATGTCATTTAGAATGATCAACTAGATGATGTCTCGTAGGAACCCTAAAAAATGTTGGGCGATTCCGGGGGATCAATGCCACAAAATTCACCCATAGTGTTCCACACATTGTTTGGCTATCTTACTGACGTACTGTCTTCCAAATAGTGAAGCTACTTTTTACGTTGAATTAAAGGGAGTGCACAATCTGGAGTTCAAAATGGTGGATTGCAGACCCTTCAAACGAAACTTGGAATTGACTAGTAAACTTAGCACATTTGTATCATCTCATACAAATAACCTGACATTATTTTGATGGTATATACAGTATGAAATGAAAGAGGTACCATGCCAAAAATTTGACCAAACAGTAATCTTATCACTAGCTCTTGACGACAGTAACCCCTAAGAACGGGTGGGAATCGTCATATGGCCCTTCTTCAAGTGACCCTTCATCATAAAAGCCCCTCAACTGCGGGTAATCTTTAAGTAGTTCCTTCTCAGTCAATGTATCATTTTCTTGTTGAGGAGTCCACAAGACCTCAACCGCCTGCACGAAGAAAATATACATACATTAAGCACATATCCAAAGGAGAAACTTACAACTTAGCTTTCAGAGTAATTCCATTCTTACCAGTATTTTGTTCGAGGGAATGGATCCAAGACTCTGTAATGCTTTCTTCAAGTCACCTGGGCCATTGATGCTAGGCAACTTAGGTGCTCCTTCAGTAGCCACCAAAATTGTAACCTGATAATAATTCAATTTTAATAAATGAACTAAGAGCTTGCATTCCTATATGCTAAAACAATCCTAGAAGTAGCCAACTCAAATCAAAACACGGGTTTCATCCTTAGGTACACATGAAAACATCTATACCAGAATTAGAAAGGTTGCCATTTCATCTAAACCTTACCACTATATATTCTTTGTGGCCTTCATTTGGTGACTGGCTTGTTGAATGCACTATAAAGTTGTTCACATTGGCGAGTGTCACTTCATCAAATTTAGCTGCTTCTTCCATAGAGAGTTGTTTGAAGCATTGCTCTGCATCTTCTGTCTCGGACTTTCGAGTAACCTATAAGCATTTAAGAAGTTATAATTGATTTCCTCAATATTTCTAATATCTAATTCGAGTAATGTTCTCTATTTTGGTCGCTCTCTATATCAACATTAGCCCCAGTATGAATCTAGTAATGTTTTCTGTTTTATAATATCAACATTAGCTCGCGCAGATAAATAGAACTTACAGATGAATAACTTGAGATGCAATAATCAAGATTGCGAAGCAAAGATGTTGATGCCCCTGAAACCAAAGGTGTACAAAATTTGGATAAGAAAGAAGAAAATAAAAGTAACTAGACTGTAGCTAGCTCAAAATGTTGGGTAAGGTACTCCTGCAGAAAACTAATCCAAAAAGCTCAGTGCAAAATGTGCATCTAAATTTGTTGGAAAGCCATTAACCCAGTTAATGTCTTCTTTGAAACCTTTTCATTCTTTCATCAGTCTCTAAAAGTTAAACAACTGTTAAAGATAGGGAATAGTCTCTTTCACATAAATGTTCCACAGCATTGGAATTGGACATAGTGAAGCCACAAATTTCACCATCAACAGATCTTCTAATAAATCGCCTAATTAACTACAATAACTAGCTGTAAATCTCCATTTGAAATCAACATTCAGTACTCCAATATTTTATGTAACATTTCAAGTTTTTAATCAAGTTGTTGCATAAACTGACCCCTAACCAAATACAAAAGAAGAAGAGGGGGGGGGGGGGGGGGGGGAGTATTCTAGATTTAATGGCTAACTACTAAAAATCAAATGAGCAGTGAATAGCTGATCAATAAGGCAACTCACCTGTCAAAAGATGGCTCAAACCCGTAGACGTAGACATATCTGTAGTTTCAGTAAGTCGATTAAGATCCTTTTGAAGTGATCGCGCCTTGCCCACCAGACCAACCTTACAGAAGAATAATAGATTATAAACAGAACAACTTCTCTATTCAAATATCCAGAATAACAAACAGAAGAGTCTTTACAGTGCATCACTGTCCAATTAACAACACCAACAGGTCCACCCTTTTCTAAAAGTTACGCTTGTCTTATTACAGCTTAAAATGTCAAACTCTAATACACATGATTCCCTAAACTTTTTCTTTCAACATTAAAGCCTTTCAATTGATTTTACTACCTCCTACATATCATATAACATACGTTTCTAGTAGCTTCACATACTTTCGTCCAATTCCAAAACACTCTTGCACAAAAACTCAATTAATCCTCAATGGTGTTAAACTTCTTGATCAACAGTTCTAAACAAACTCTCCAAATCCCAGACTTCTTCGAGATTCGATACATTTCTTTTTTAGTGTTACATCAGTTTCCTACCCTACCGAATTCTTGAAACAGAACAACTTGCTATAAGCAGACTGATCCACAAATCCAAATCTAATTAATAGATTGGTGAATTCTAGTAAGCAAATTAAAGAGTCCATGTTAATATTTCTTTTCTACATTTCTATAGGATTGAGAAAACCTATCAAAATTTAACACCATTCAATTCATATATAAACAGAGAAGGCACAGATCAAACTATACCTGAAGCTTGACGACGCTTGTTTTCCCAACACCAGCACAGCGGCAGATGACCGCCACACCAACCACAGCCGCCATTAAAACCAAGAAGACGTAGAATCCACCGTCCGACAAGGAAGACGACGACGGCGAGTGGTGCCACGACCAAGAGTCCGATGAACCCGAAGACCCCGACCACGATGAAGACGAAGATGAAGATGAAGATGAAGAAGAAGAAGAATCTCCGCCGGAGGGGAACAGGCTTCCGCCGGACCGCCCACCCGTAGCGGCGGACGCAAAATTGGGGTCGGAAATCAATAGCAGAGCGAGCAATAACGTGGCGACGGTGGCCGGATTTCTCAACGCCATGGTGGGAATTTGGGGATTTTTTGAATTGGAAGGAAGGTGGTGGGAGTATTGCTATGGTTTTAAATACAAGGCTTTTATAGTGGAAATCAGGATTATTCCGAATCTAATCTAATTAGTCTTTGATCTAATCTGTCCAAAAATTGTCTCTTAATCACAAAAAAAAATTGTCTTACGTACTTGTACATTTCATATACGCTTGTTACATACGACGCGAAAGACTCTTGGGGGGCGGACATTTCCTATGGGGCGGGATGAGCCCATCGCCATCTCTATTTGGCGTGGGGTTGGAACTCACACCAGACCCCGGCCCAAGCAGAATGTGGCCGTGTCTCGTGGATGGTGCGGCTACCCAATGAGAATTCAAATATTTTTAATATACACTTGGATAATATCAATCTGATTAGTGACATGAGACATGGTCAGTGATATACCGTTGCACGGCGGAAATACCAAATATCAACCTGCACTTGTACCTTAGCTACTAAGTGCTTATTGGCTGAAACTCTGAAAGTCCTATAAATATGAGACATGCTTAGTGATATGATTAGCGACATGAGACATGATTAGTGACGTGACTAGCGATTTGAGATATGGTCAGTGACATGATTGGGTTCGATTTTGCTGTGATGTCGTCTCAAACTCATGGTCGGTGACCTGATTAGCAACTTGAGACATGGTTAATGACATGATTAGCGACATGAGACAGGGTTAGTGACATGATTAATGACCTGATTAGTGATTAATTTTCTCTTGATTACGTTGGGAAGACCTAATCCTGACACAATTCTCCACCCCTCATCAATTGTGTATCTATTCCTCAAGATTATGTTAGGATCATTAACTATAGTATGCCAATCTAATCATACATAAAATTTATGAAAGGTTGTATGCGATCAAAAATTTGAAGGAACTTTTATAACTCATTCTCTACTATCAAAGAATTTGTCCAGCGGCAACATAGTAGGAAAGCTGAGATTCTGATAATTATGCTTCGTGATTGTAATCGAGTTATCTTTCCGTTATGTCACTGCTATGTCAAAGCAAATGGAGTAGCCAATAGAGCACTCTTTGCTAATTGGTGCTTGTTAGAATACATGAATTCTATAGAGACTCCTGATATTATTTTGGGACGTGCTCTCAATTATTATTGTAATCAGGGGTTTAGGCTCAAAGTTCCCCCCTTATATTCGGCAGTTTCATCAATCAAGGCTTGAGGGTAGCCGTACAAACCCTTTATTTTCACAAAAAAAAAAAAAATTGTCCAATTTGCTTCTCATAAAATAAAAACACTTACATCACTAGCCTATATTCCCTTGAAGGGCTAAAAGAGAACCAACTGAGGGATTAGGTGGAGTAACTTAACATAAACATTAAAAATTAATGAAATGATTTAGGATAATACATAATTTAAACTTAATTTGACATTTAATTAGTCATATAGGAATTCTTTGTCATTTCTTCTCATAATAAATATTGGGAGGCCGCTGTAAATAAATAAATGCAGTCTGAAGTTTAAGTGGGCAAGGTTGAACCTTTGCACACTATCTCGTTGTAATCGTTTTCAATATAAATGAAGTTCTCTTCTGATAATTTAAAAAAAGAAAAAGAAAAAAAAAAAAGAGGATCATTGTGTGAAAATTTATGAACTGATTTTGATATGACAAAAGGACCTAAATGTTTAGCATGCTACTGTGTTCTTATGTTCCTACAGAGAGCAATAGCGTCGCACATGCATTAGCGGTGTATATATGCAGCTGTTTGTGAAATATCCCTCTAGGAAATGAACAGCACACAATCAACCCTACCCTCCAACCCTGTTATTGATCCTCAATCAAAATGGAAGAACAGAAGAAATTCCGTGTCCAACAATCATATATGATATATCATTTTGCAAATGCTCAATAAGAAAACCACACGAGTTAAACCAAGTACGTGAGCATAACAGAATAAAATCAGATTCCCATGATCAAGAAATGCCTTGTACATTTCATTATGGCACCTCAAGTTGCAAGATCCTATAATCTTGGTTTTAAAAAGTGTATACATAGTATACTACAGTTAACAGTTCATACTTCTGAAGTGTTTATAAAAAAGATCGGGTAAAACCTTAAACTCGTATTATTATTAATTTATTATTATCTTTTCGCTATTAAGGGGGGGGGGGGGGGGAAAGCCCCTTAAACTAGCAGTTTCAAAGGAACCTTGAATGCTTACCAACAACTCCTCCAGTCTATTTATAAAGTTCTCAACTGTCCCTTGCAAGTTTCCAGCTTGGCAACACTAGCCTACATGCAGAGATAAGTCAATGAGGACAACCTGAGTATACCCTTCATAGACATCGGTAAACGTTTCTTTAGTTCTCAAAATTAGCTACGCAAGGCTCGGGAAGACTACCATTATAAATTAAATTCAAGATCAAAATAAGTGAGTTGTCAAGAATGGAGGGAGAACACATTTGTAATTTATAACTTGTATGATAAAAGGTAACAGCAAGTACTTTATTTGGAAGTTACCTAAACCAATTTTCTAATTTTCAAGTCTATACTATAAGTTACTATAGAATTCAGGTTCCTCTAGTGCACAAACTTGGATGAAAACTACACGGAGATTAAAAAAATGATCGTAATGCAAGACTCTTCACCCCCCCCCCCAAAAAAAAGCATTAAGCACCAGCCATTAAAACTAAACCACAAAGGACTTTGTCAATATGAGATGAGGCAATAACCTGATAAACAATCTCATTCAGTTCATCTTGGAGGATGGATACTATAGTTCAGTCAAGACAGAACTCTTCACATTATCATATCCACCCTTGGGATTGATGCGGAAATAAGTATTTTGCCCGCGGAAGTTTTCAAGTACTATCAAGTTTGTACCAGAACTTCACCAATGGCTCATCCAGTATACATCTCGGAGAAGCTGTATCAATTAATTACACATATTTAAATATGGTGAATCTATTTACAATATCAAATCATTTTTCCTTTTATTTGATTCTGTTGGACCAAAGAAGGAGTGGGCTTGATAGTGAAGCCTATCAGGCTTAGTCTGCGGGCTAGTGACCCGGGCTTAGTCTGCGGGCTTGTGACCCGGGCTTTCATGCGTAAGTCAAATGGTGTGTGAAACCTGCTGGGCTGCTAGGTCTTGCTGAGAGAGAGTAGGCCTGCTGGGCTCAAACTGGTCTGCCAAGGAATGAAAAGTTATTACTCAACCCTTTCGGTAACTCCAATTGAATACGACCAGGTAAGGAAAGATGAGGTTTAGGTGGAGCGAGGCTCTCTTAAGTACACAGCCTCATCTGAACCTTGCCTAGACATCGCATCCAACTGGATGAGCCTAGTTTGAGAAGATTCATAACTTTTGTCATGGCAACATGTGGTGAGCTTCTGTTCTGGTTTTGCAACTTGGGCTTGAGCTTCTGGCTCGGATTTGTTGTTGTGACTTTGGGCTTGATTTGAGCTTCTGACTCAACCTCATTTAATATTCACAATTATAACATAATTAAATTCAATATATGTTATTAAATCATAACGTAAATAAATTAATACAGCGGTTATGTACCTGAGGAAATGGGTTCAAATCCCATTAATGCTTCTGGCATTTCGTATAGGTAAATTGGGCAAATGCTTCTGGCATAATGTTTATGTAATAATCGCATAATAATTTAGCCCATAATGCTTCTAGCATAAGGAATTATAATGGCATAATTCAAATTTGTGAAACCAAAAATTAAGCCCATAATTCTTCTATCATAATTCACGCAATAATTCAGAATTGTCTCAATGTGATAATGAAGTGATTGTGGTAATGAGCATAAATTACTATGGTAATTGCTTTGGATAAAATCAATCAAAATCAAATCACGGGTTGATCAATCACCAATTAATTGGCCTCAAATCTGCTTCTGGCAGAATTAATACTAAATAGTGTTAACACATACTAACTTGCCATAGTGGTACAGCGGACAACATGTTGAGTTGGTACCTATTTTAGCTGGGTTCGAAACCCAGCAACTGCACAATCTGTTTTTTTTTCTTTCTTTTTTCTTTCTTGTTGAATTGATGTTACTGATATTGATTTGGTACTAATGGACCAAGTACTACAGATATATAGTTGCAGTCCATAAATTTTTCTCTTTTCTTTTCCAATCAAACAATCCAAAACATATATATATATATATATATATATATATATATATATATATATATATATATATATATATATATTCCAAATAAAACAATCAGAATTTAGGGTTCATGCATCATGGAGGATTTTTCATGTTCAATCAATAGGCTCAATAAGTATGAATATAAAATTAGATTTTGGAAAACATTACTTGATGAAGAGCGGATGAATCTTCAGTTTATATGTGCAGAACTGAGAAGGTTGTCTTCTCAGCCAATCCAAGAGCTATTCGCCTCTTCTGGACAGCTCCCACTTCGAATGGTGTACAGGTCTCAAAACGACTCCAATGGGGCTGAAATTTGGAGGGCAGATAGAAGAGGCAGAGATGAACAACTTTCATGAAGGAAAGATTTTGATCTGAGGTCCCGATCAAGAGGTTTCGGGGCGTGCAAACAGGCTGCAGCAGGGGGGGGGGTTTTCCTGGCTAGGGCTTGGGTTAGAGTTTTCGTGCTGATAACGTGTTGTGAAACAGAAAAGTTTTTGAGAGAGAGAGAGAGAGAGTTTGGACACATAGAATAGAATGTCTCTATTCATCTCACCATGAGGGGGTTTATATAGGAGTACATGATGTATACAAATAGGCAACGTTTAATAGCAACATCAATTACTCCTATTCACAATCCTATCAATCACTAATCTATAGTGAAAGGCATATATGACTCTCCATCTATTTACATGATATTAGCCATAATTATTTACAACACTTGGTATTTTCTTGTTACCTGATCTTGCTTAGCAAGGCTGACGCACGCGTGCGAGGCTGACCCGATTTTGCGTAGGTGTGCAGGTAGGCACGGGCGGCGGCGCAGGAAGGCACACTAGGTAATCCTAGTGTAGGGTCCTAGGGTTTCACACCTTAGAGAATAAGAAAGAATTATTTTTGGCTTCTGATTCAAGGTTAGGGCTCGTGCTGATAACGTGTTTAAGGAAATTGGAATGTAGAGAGAATTGGGAGAATAGTTATGTGTATTCATTGATAATAGAAGCCCTATATATACGGATTACAAATTACATAATCTTGGAGTACAAGGATTCCTAGTCTAACTTGGAGTAGGAAATCTCTCTCATTATAACTATAGAACTAATCCTAGTTTGACAAGGCACACTAAATGTCACCATTCTTCAACAATCTCTTTTTTTATTTATTTCATTTTCCTCCCCACATTATACGATTGACTGTAGTCTTTATTGAAAAAAACTCTACACTACTAGTTGGAAGCACGAAGCAAGTCGTCGGCGTCGGTGGTTGTCCTTATCACTGTAGTCTTTATTGAAAAAAAAAACACTACACTACTAGTTGGAAACACGAAGCAAGTCGTCGGTGGTTGTCCTTATCACTGTAGTCTCTATTGAAAAAAACACTACACTACTAGTTGGAAGCACGAAGCAAGTCGTCGGTGGTTGTCCTTATCACTGTAGTCTCTATTGAAAAAAACTCTACACTACTAGTTGGAAGCACGAAGCAAGTCGTCGGTGGTTGTCCTTATCATCTATTCTAAGTCTACCTTAGCTAGCTATAATAGGTTCTGTTACAGGTCCTGGTGCTTCTTCTTCCCAATGAAGTTAAGAAAAGAAATAGTCAGTCGTCTTTTGCAAGAAATAAATAATTAAGTTAACCAAAGTGTGCTCCTCTTCATCATATATTCTATACACTGATTGTTATGACTAATGAACTTTTACTTGATTCATAACCCAACAAAAAAAAAAAATCAAGGTGTAGGTGTAGGTTTTGGCTCTGAATTTGGTTTTGATAACTCAGTTTTTGACACATGGACTAAGGGAAAAATTCACCACCGGTGTCTGGACACTTAGGGGACTTTCAGAATGATACCTGAACTTACAAAGTTATCAATGTGATACCTGGACTCATTTTTTCGTATCAACATCGTACCTATGACCAATTTTCGTAACGGCTCCGTGACGGAAATTGACCGTAGGTATCACATTGATACGAAAAAATGAGTCCAGGTATCACATTGATAACTTTGTAAGTTCAGGTATCATTCTGAAAGTCCCTAAGTGTCCAGACACCGTTGGTGAATTTTTCCCAATTTTGCATGTGCGATGCACGTGAGTCACTTAATGAAGACAAAAGGACCGATTTACTCTCAAATTCTTTCTTTTTTTTTCTTTATTCTTCTTTCTTTCTTTCTTTCTTCTTCTTCTTTTCTGGTTTCTTCTTCCCCTGATTTGAATCATTAAGATTCAAATTATCTTGCTCGTCCGATTCCCACCGCCGATCGCCGATCAAACACCGCCGCTGCGTCTCAATCCACCTTCATGCACCACAGATGTTTCTGGTTCCCCCAACTTCAAATCCTATAGCAAATTGAAATTGTGCATTGAAGCTTCACCGCTCACTCCGAGTTCATCCCCGCCGCCGCCGCCAATGACTTGACCACCACCACTCTCGTTCTCTCCTCTGACCCCCTTTTATACACCATTGATCAGAAACTCAGACCGCGCCAGCCCTCCACTCTCAAATCACAGCTCCAATCCCACCCCTCCATCCTCTCCTTCGTTCCCGACATGCAACACCACCTCCACAGTGGCAGCTAGTCGAGCTCGTTGATTGCGGCCTTGGCTTTCTTGATTAGCCAATCGACGACCTTGCTAGGCTGGTCGTGGCCCTTAGAATGTGGCCTTGAGCCTCCACGATTTCGCTAGCGGTGGAGGAAGAAGCAGTCCTTATCCCCAAACCCAATCGAGAAGCAGCGGAGGACGACGTTGTTGTGCGGTGGTGGAGGTTGTTGTGGTCAAGTCATTGGTGACGGCGGCGGGGATGAACTCGGAGTGAGCGGTGAAGCCTCAATGCACAATTTCAATTTGCTATAGGATTTGAAGTTGGGGGAACCAGAAACATCTGTGGTGCATGAAGGTGGATTCAGACGCAGCGGCGGTGTTTGATCGGCGATCGGCGGTGGGAATCGGACGAGCAAGATGATTTGAATCTTGATGATTCAAATCAGGGGAAGAAGAAACCAGAAAAGAAGAAGAAGAAAGAAAGAAAGAAAGAAAGAAAGAAGAATAAAGAAAAAAAGAAAAGAAAAGAAAAGAAAGAAATAATTTGAGGGTAAATTGGTCCTTTTGTTTTCATTAAGTGACTCACGTGCATCGCACGTGCAAAATTGAGAAAAATTCACCAACGGTGTCTGGACACTTAGGGACTTTCAGAATGATACCTGAACTTACAAAGTTATCAATGTGATACCTGGACTCATTTTTTCGTATCAATGTGATACCTACGGCCAATTTCCGTCACGAAGCCGTTACGGAAATTGGTCATAGGTATGATGTTGATACGAAAAAATGAGTCCAAGTATCACATTGATAACTTTGTAAGTTCAGGTATCATTCTGAAAGTCCCCTAAGTGTCCAGACACCGTTGGTGAATTTTTCCCCATGGACTAACAACAGCTAGTTGTCTTTGGAAAACAAGAGTTGGAAAGAAAGGGAGTTTTGGTTGGTTGTCCATCTTCCTATCCTATAAATTAGTTTCTGATGCATCAAATTCTGATGCATCAAATGGAACTCACCTATTTCCAACGACAATCTCCTTTTTTTGGTTAATACACAAAAAAAAAAAAAAAAATTCAAAATGGGATTTTTGTCTGTGAAATTGCTTTTGATATCCTCAGTTTTTAATGCAATATTCATTTTCTGTTCTAGCTCCTCCATGCAACTAAACCATCCCTTAACCACGAGACTTGGGGGGGATGAGACGGATAGGCTGGCACTGCTAGCAATCAAAGCTCAAATAAAACACGATCCCAACCAGGTCACAAGCTCATGGAATGAATCCCTTCATTTTTGCCTGTGGCACGGCATCACCTGCAGTCGACGACATCGCCAAAGGGTGACGAAGCTGGAGCTGCTCTCTCTAGCTTTGGGGGGATCCATATCTCCACACATAGGAAATCTAAGCTTCTTAAGAGTGCTAAATCTCGAGAACAATAGCTTCACTCATCAAATCCCTCCTCAAATTGGGCATTTGCATAGATTGCAGGTATTGCGTCTAAAGGAAAACTCACTTACTGGCACCATTCCTGCCAATATATCAAATTGCTTCAAACTCAGCACTCTCCATCTTGGTCACAACAATCTAGTGGGTAAAATTCCTCCCAAACTGAGTTCTTTGTCAAAGCTTCAGTTATTTTCTTTGCAATTGAACAATTTAACAGGAGAGATCCCTCCTTCTTTGGGAAACCTTTCATCTATGGAGAAATTTGGTTTAGGTCCTAACTACTTAGAAGGAAGCATCCCTAGTTCTCTATGCCAGTTGAAAAAATTAACAGTATTCTTATTGTCCGTAAATAGGTTGTCTGGCATCATCCCTTCCTGCATTTATAACCTCTCTGGTATAGTTGAGTTTGACGTAATACAAAACCAAATTCATGGAAGTCTTCCATCAAATTTGAACCATGCTTTTACCAACCTTCAATTCTTTTCCATTAGTTTTAATCAATTTACTGGTACCATCCCTTCGTCAATATCCAATGCGACAAATCTTATGACGTTTCAATGTAGTTCTAACATACTCACTGGACATGTGCCAAATTTACGAAATCATCATAACCTTGTGACATTCAACGTCGCCAATAATAATCTTGGAAGCGGTAAACTAGGTGACTTGAGTTTTGTCTCAGACTTGATCAATGCCACACAGCTGACAACGTTGGATTACGGCTACAACAAATTTGGAGGAACATTTCCAACATCAATATTCAATCTCTCAACCAATCTCCAAAAGCTTGCAATTGGAGGAAACTACCTACATGGAAGCATCCCAACTGGGTTAGGGAATCTTGGGAACTTGCTAGTACTCGGTATGGAGAAAAACAACTTCATAGGTAGCATCCCCGCTGACATTGGGAAAGTTTTAAGGCTTGGGTTAATTTCTTTTTATAGCAACAAATTATCAGGGAGCATTCCATCTTCTCTTGGAAATTTAACAATGTTAAACAGTCTTGACTTGGATAGAAATAATCTCAATGGCAGCATCCCTTCAAGCCTAGGAGAATGTCACGGGTTGCAAGAGTTGGATCTTTCTGAAAACAGCTTAGAAGGCAAAATACCTCAACAATTACTTAATGGTCTCCTCTCTTTATCAATTTCTTTGAACTTGTCAACAAACCACTTTACTGGTTCCCTTCCCGTTGAGATTGGAAAGTTGAAGGCTCTAGGTAAGCTAGACATTTCTAACAACATGTTATCTGGAGAACTCCCTAGTAGCCTCGGTAGTTGTCAAAGTTTAGAAGTCCTACACTTGCAAGGCAACTTCTTCAACGGGCTCATCCCTTCATCTATGAAGGAATTGAGAGGGATTCAAGATTTAGACCTTTCTCGCAACAATTTCTCTGGAGATATTCCACAGTTCTTCGAGGGCTTTCGAAACTTGGAGAATCTCAATCTATCCTTCAATCAATTTTGGGGAGCAGTACCAATTGATGGTGTTTTTAAGAATGCAAGTGCGACTTCAGTTGCTGGAAACACCAGACTCTGTGGCGGTATTGCTAACCTTCGACTTCCTGTGTGTAAGTCCCATGGAGGAGGATTGTCCCGTGAAATGAAACTAATGATCTCTTTGGTCTCTGGGTTCACACTTTTGGGATTGGCTATGGTGCTGTCTTTTTTCCTTCTTTGTAAGAAAATGAAAGAAACTAAATTAAGCACTTTGGAGAACTCTATTTTGCAAGTTTCATACGCTACACTCTTGAAAGCTACTGATGGTTTTTCTTCAACTAATTTGATTGGTGTGGGTGCTTTTGGGTCTGTGTACAAAGGAATTCTTGTTGATGATAGAGTTGTCGCTGTGAAGGTACTTAACATGTTACACCAAGGAGCATCTAAGAGTTTCATGGCTGAATGTAAGGCTTTGAGAAATATCAGGCATCGAAATCTGGCCAAGATCTTAACTGTATGTTCAAGTAATGATTTCAGCGGCAATGATTTTAGGGCTCTTGTTTACGAGTTCATGGACAACGGGAGCTTAGATGAGTGGTTGCATCCATCCACTAGAAATGAAGAGGTGATAGAAGCACCCAAAAGTTTAAGCCTTGTTCAGAGGCTCAACATTGCCATTGAGGTTGCTTGTGCATTGGATTATCTTCACAACCACTGTGAAACACCAATAGTTCATTGTGATCTCAAGCCAAGTAATGTTCTTTTGGACAATGACCTGACTGGACATGTTTCTGACTTTGGGCTTTCAAGGTTTCTCTCGGAACCAACCAATAATGTTTCTATAAATCAATCAAGCTCCATCGGAATCAAAGGATCTGTTGGTTATGCTGCTCCAGGTAACTTTCCTCGTATTCTTCACATCTATCTCTCTCATTTACCTTTTGATGAGTGCTATTTTATTTTAAGTACAGTTGTAGTGACAAATGTCTATCACATTCTTTAAACTGTAGAGTATGGTATGGGAAGTGGAGTGTCGACATATGGGGATGTCTACAGCTTTGGCATTCTCTTGTTAGAAATGTTTACAGGGAAGAGACCCACTGATCCCATGTTCAGTGACGGCTTGAATCTTCATTATTTTGTGAAGACAGCTCTCCCTGAAGGTGTTGCAGACATTGCAGATTTGCTTGTTCTTCAAGGACGCAATATAAACGTCGAAGAAGCCCACACACAGAGTATGAGAGAACAAAAAATTGATGGGTGCTTGACTTTGATATTTGAAATTGGAATTGCCTGTTCTGCCGAATCCCCAACAAACCGAAAGGATATTAGTGATGTTGCATCTGAATTGCACGCAATTAGGGGTAATCTTCTTGGCTAGAACCTTCTAAAATGTTACTGATTTGTGAAGGCTTTTATATGTGCTGCATGCTTGTTGTATATTGATCTTTTTTGTTTTGCAATTGATATATGCTGTCTTTGCTGTTCGCTTTGTTACTACTATGTCTTGTATTTAGTGTGTAACTGCGTGTCTGAAGCCTTGAGCCCTCAATGTAATGAAAAGAATAAAAGAGAGTAACATCTTGTATATATCCCAAGTCTGAAACTCATGATCCCACTAGGATCAGTGAAGAGGGGAATCAACTTCGAACTGTCAGTTTGTTCAGTTTCAGTGCATCAACCCAACTTGCAGCAAACTCAATTGATAAGAGTTCATACTTGATCCAAATTTTGGTTTTTTTTTTTTAGATCTAATCCCCATGAATATATCTGAAATCTCAATTTTTATTTTTATATTTTAGAACAGACAACTTTTTACCAAACGATTTCAAGCATCTTCCTTCAAAACTGTCTCCCTAGTGGAATTAATCATGTGGTAAAGTGTAATTGATTACTGAAATACAAATTAGAAAGTACAATTATTGAAGAAAATCAATATATATGATTGAACAAAATAGAGGAAAACAGAGAAGACCCGAGACCTTGGAACAAAAAAGTTGTTGGTAAAACAAAAGAGTTGACATGTACTGCATTTTTCTTTTTCTTTCATTCTTTCCTAGATGACTGTAAGTGGTTTTCTTCATAATGTAATGTTTAAGAGTTTTGACTGGGGGTAGAGGATGATGAACAGAATCGTTGTGCCTTGAAGAACAGGTCAGAATCCTCTAAATGATTCCAGCCTTGGAGGCCAAGTCTACTTGATGCCTAAGCTTAGCCTCTGTAATCTCTTTGTAAATCTGTGTTTAATACTTTCCGTACTACATGTATCTGGTGTAATATAAATAAGCAATACAATTGATCCTCTCTGTGTGAGGTTTTCCACAAACTCTCTGTTCTCTCTGTTATCTTTCATGGTATCAGAGCCACAAAGCTAAACAGCACCCTTTTTTTTTTTTTTTTCTCTTTCTGTTATCTTTCAGAGGAAAAGGTAACATGAAGAATAGCTCTCGATCAATTCTATAATGATCAGTAGTTCAGTACAGAACTGTTCTCGCTAGCAATTGTGAAACATGATTCAGGAAATCCCCGGCCTTAAATTTCCCCAGTTATTTTTCTATGTACTAAAAAATATTATTTCCAAATAGCATATCTTTTTAGTTTGCTTAAGTTCATTCCAAAATAAGAACACCTGCAGCAAACAATAGCTCGATCTAGAGCTGTTACTCCTTCAGCAGTAAATTATGAACATATTACATATCTGTTTAAGTTGGTGTATACAGTAGTGGAAATAAATCTTACAGCATGATCGATTATTCGGCTATTGCCCAATGGCTGGAATAATTTAACCAAATGCTAACAGGCTTGTAAGAGTTACATATCATTCATTTACTAGGCCAATATATTGAAAATATATCATATATTTGTCTCGATAGGCTTAATTTGTTGTCTTGCACTATCCTCCCCTATATATCTAACTTCTCTGCTCTTGTTAATTAACCTTTAATTGCACGAAAAAAAAAAAAAAGGAAAAACCTTCCTAATCTTCAAACCTTTACCTTTGTACACAGCTGAGAACAAATTGGGAATGCAACTAATCGAGTGCCATTTTTGCCAAAAAAAAAAAAAAAGGAGAACAAGAAAAAAAACTACAAGTCTTGTGTCATATACTGTGAAATTATCTAAATTTAATTGCTCATTTTGCAATAAATATTTAGGTAATGTTCTTTTCCCTCTTAATTTCCTAAACATTCCATCGCCATGCATGAAATTAGATTGCTGTCTTGACTATTGTAACCACACAATACACACTAACAACGTACAAAAGAAACCAGCGGACAATCAATATGTGTAACATACGATACCTAAACACAAAACAGGGTAAACAGAAAAGGCCGGAGAGTTTAGATAATAATAACAGTTTATGGTCGGACTTCTAAGGTCTCTGGCCTTGGATAAGAACAGTCACCCTCTTTTCTAAGGTCTCCACAGTATGCAATGATATGCATGCTGACTTATATTAGTGCTGCTTACTGATCTCACTACTAGAAAAAGGGCCTAAGGGCACACATGAAATAGGGACATATGAGAGACGTGTGCCTATAAGTGAGCAATAGGGACAAATGAAATTATGTGTGCCTTTAGTTAGAAAAGGGACAAATGAAGTGTCCCCATTTGATAAAAATACCACATACATATTGCAAATATGTATTTTTATCTCCACATTCTCTCTCCTCTTTAAAAAGGGACAGATGAAGTGTCCCTATTTGATAAAAATACCACATATGCACTGAAATACGTATTTGTAAGGTACCTACATCTCTCGAGGCTCTCTCTCTCTCTCTCTGCCTTAGCCTTGCCTTAAGCTCATGTCTCCTCTCTCAATAGATACGATTATAATTGAAAGGACCGAGGATGTAGAGAGGGGATGTTAAATAGCAAAGGGGATCTCGCTCCATCCTTAGCATCTATCAATCCCGACGGCCAGTTCTCCTTCTCCGGCTCCTGGGACGGTGAGCTTCATCTCCGTCAGAAGATGGAAGCCTTCGCCCTCTTCCTCTTCCCGCTCAACCCTCCATTCAGATCCAGTCCCCGGAAGAATTGTCTCCCACTGCTCCGGCCTCTGGGTTTGGTGAAAGGACTAATATTGGGCTCTGACATTTTTTGGGGCTGTTCTGAATCTGTTGGAGAGGGAGAGATGGCGGTAAGTTCATAACTTTGCTTCTTTTTTTTTGTTTTGAATGTTTGATTTTGATGTTTTCTTGTTGGTTGAGCTGTTGAGAATTCTAAATCGTTATGGATAGGTTGAGCAAGGGTTTGGTTCTTTTCCTCCAAAACTACTGTGTGTATGATTTTGTGTTCTATTTTAGGATGGTGTCTACTATGAGACTTTGGGAATCTATTTATCTTTACTTACTCTCTGACAAGAAAGACTTGGTTTTTGTATGGATTGCTGATATGTAAAGTCTGTAGCAGACTTGGTTATGTTGTTGGTTTGGATTCTTTTAGGGTTCATGGCTCTTGGGCCGTAGAGATTAAGAGGAGGATCAATTAGAGTGCCTTATATATTAATGGCGATGGATCTGCATTTGTAGTCAGTTGTATGCGTGCGATGTATGATTAAGAACTTTTTTGAAAAAGTGTTCTTTCATTATTTTCATGTGGTTAAATTAGCATATAAAACGTGTGTCGGGAACATGGAGCCTTAGCAGTTCGGGGTACGAGGGGTATACCTGCTTTTGAAGAACTAGGGTTCATGACAAGGACATAATCTGAATCTTTGTTTCCTATGTTTTGTAATCGTTTCTTGAACCTTAAACTTTTGTGATTGTCTGTGTTTGGACTGATGAGGAAATTGTAAAAGCAGATAGAAGACTATAACTTCTTGCTACTAAAATATCAAATGTGTCCTTCTTTAAGGCAGATTACTGCTACAAGTATTTTAGTTTTTTTTGGGTTTTGTTCACAAGTTGCAAGGTGATTTCTTTTCTCTTGGTTAAGCCTAGGGAGGTGTTAATGGTTATCCTCATACTTTAAATCTTAAATTCAGTAGTATATTTATTTGGTTAGCTATAAGTCCATAGGATGTTCTGAAGAGTTTCAGAGTTTGATTTTGATGTTGAAATTTAGGAGCAGTACAAATAGTATGTGTGTGGAATCATAGGTGTTATTTTGATTTCCATCTGCAGTAAAATCTACCCTTTCATTGACCCAGTTTGATATTTAGGAACAGTACAAATAGTAAGTTTATGGAATGATAGATGTTACTTCGATTTGCTGCAGATAGAAAACCAACCCTTTCATTGACCCTTTGTGTTTTGATGCTCCCTTTTTTGTCAAATGACAGATAATGTTAGTTTATAAAGAATGTCATTGACATGAATTGTTTCCTGCCTACAGAAACATAATGAAATGGTTACTTTAATTACAATCATGTACTTGATACAATTTTCTGATGGGCAGAGACTATTAAATATCTAGACCAAATTCAAAGTATATTCATGAATGGTATTTTGGTTTCCCCTAAACACCATCAACATGATACTGATCTCTTGTAGAGTAAAAGTATGAAGCTTACATGTTTCTCTTATTCGCAGGTTTTAGTATTGACTATGTTAGATTTGGAATGAATCATTTTGGCAGTAGCATTTTTAATTACTGATGTCATCAAGTATGAAGTTAAATTGTAAGAAAATGTCATTGCTTTTTGGTACAATCTTCTGAACAAATTTGACAGCATGGTATAATGAGCTGAGATACACTACTATAAAGTGTATTCTGATCCCATTGCAAACTATTGATTGAAAAGTGTATTCATAGCTGCCTTCTGATCCTTTTACACCATAAGGTGCCATGTTTAATTTACTCATTCTTGCTGCACTTACAATGAGTTTTATTTTAAACAGAAATGTTAAAGCATGCCTTTAGTTTTTACATAGCTTTTTTCACCCATTCTCTTCATGATAAGTAGTTCTGGATTACATTTTGTGGCTGATTGTATAACATCATGGATTGGCAGGAATTTGCAAACCAAGGGAAGGTAATGGATCGCTGCACTTTCTGGCGATTGATTCACAGCAAACCAAAACAAGATGGTAGTGGTACCCTGCCAATTAATGACGAAGCAGAAAAAATCTTTGTAAGTGTTGTGATATTCGCTGTAGCTTTGTATACATGGCTACTTGTATGGTGCCAATTATTTTCTTTAATTAGCTTACTTTAAATTAGTTTTTGATCTTGCTGTAGTTGGAATTGGATAAGCTTGAGCAAAGGGAGCGCCTAAATGGTAGGGAACTTACTACGGTCTTATGAATGAATTGTTCGGTGAGCAATTTGGACCAGAGACAGGAAATGCAGTTCGAGGGTATGGACTTGGAGTAGAGTGGGTTGATGTTCCTGGAAATACAAACTGCAAAGCTAGCAGTTTCTCGCGATATATATTGAGACTCGTATTCACAATCCCTTGCATAGTATATTAAGTGGTGGACCTGATAGCATTAAGAAGCTAACAGCAACACTTACTAATATCGCAGAGAAGCAACCTCAACCGATCCAAGAAGTGCAATCAACTCCAATGGAAGGGTATGTGTCTTTACTTGGACACTAGGATACGAAACTGTATGAAGTTTGCTTTTGAAGCATATTGCTGGTATCTATGATTCATCTCATAATTTCACATTACAGTACATTTTTGGTCCTTTTATTGTCAATATTGGAGATGAATTATATATGTTTTTGGGTAATGGCTTCTGCCATATTAGATATAGCAATACTAGCTTGGGTTAGGGCAGAGATGAACTGAATCATGTAATTATTATGGTATGGGAGAACAATGACCACTTTTGTATATTGCTCTTGAATGAATGAAATTTGTGTAGGAAAGCTAATATTTGGATTCATGTTGAAAATTTGGTTGAACGTACAAAAGTGATTGTGTATTGTATGACACTGTAGGTATGCTCTTGTTGGAGATATAGGCACAGAAGTTGCTTCTGTCCCCATTTGAAATAATAAGTATTTGTATTTGTGAACAGTACAAGTATATATCATTCAATATGTATTTGGATGAAGTTAGAATACATGGGGTTTATATGGGGACACTTGAGCTTGAGATATGTGTGCCATTTAGCAATAGGAACACTAGCAATAGGCACACATATGATATATGTCTCTATAGCTCAATGGGGACACATATTTGTCCCTATAGGTATCAAAGGGCACACATATTATTAGTCCCCTTAGGCCCTTTTTCTAGTAGTGTCTTGGTGCTTAATTACGACTGTTTGTAGGAAAAAATTAAGAAAGAAAGAAAAAAAAAAAAACCTACACTACTAGTATGGGTACTAGTTGGAAGCACGAAGCAAGTCGTCAGTGGTTGTCCTTCTCATCTATTCTAAGTCTTCCTAGCTATAATAGATTCTGCTACCCGTCTTGGTGCTTCTGCTTCCCTTATGATCGATATTTTTCTTTGATAGAGGAAACCACATTAGATTTAAGATAAGAAACAAGTCAGTCGTCTTAGGTGGAAAGCAAGTGATCGAATTAAGTCAGTCGTCTTTCGCAAGAAAGCAATAATTAATTAAGTCAACCAAAGAGTGCTCATCTTGATCATAATTGATTGTTATGACTCTGATGAACTTGTACCTGATTTTTGGCGCCAGCATATATCTCCCTCTCTTTGGTTTAAAAGAAATAAATAAATAAATAAAATAAAATAAAATCTATACATGCACCAACAATTGGTATATTTGGGAAACAAGAGTTGGAAAGAAAGGGAGTACTTTTGGTTGGTTGCCACTACAAAAAAAAATTACAATGGCCACGGCGCAATGCCGTAGCAAAAGCCTCTTTTGCCGTCGCAAAAGAGCATTGGCGACGGCTCTGCGACGGCAATTCTTCCGACGCCGTTGGTGGCGTCGCCAATGGTATTTGCCACGGCAATTCGCCGTCGCAAGACTATTAGCGACGGCAAAACGTTTGCCGTCGCAATAATTTTGCGACGGCGAATTGCCGTGGCAAATACCATTGGCGACGCCACCAACGGCGTCGGAAGATTTTTGCCGTCGCCATAAGTCACTTGCTACGGCAAAAATGCCGTCGCAAAAATATTATTTATGAATAAAAAAAAAATCGGCATGCAAATGCAGGCCGATTTTTTTTTTTTTTTTTTAATGAATGAAAACTATACAAAAAGGAATGAAGCTTATATAAAAGGAAATGTTACACTTTAATTTTCCTCATAAATGTTACAAAATGAATGAAGCTTCTACCAAAATTTACAAGATCGATAATTAAGCTTTACAAGTTAGTTATTTTCCTCTAGCTACTTCAAGATGAACTTTGCAGGGATCTTCCTCGATCTACTTCATGTACCAATTACTCTAGTGTTGTTGCAAGCCTCCTATAACAGAAAGTCAGAAATCTTCAAGCATTCATTAAAGAAACAAAAAGCTGGAAAATTAATGGGAGATGTACACATGACATAGATATTGTTCATACCAGTACATACAATTAATATTTCACTACCACTCTTAATTACTTTTTGACATTTTGAGTCAGCAAGTGTGCTAAATCCATGTCTTTCTATGATTAAAGCTAGAGTAGTTGATTTGAAGAATGCTAAATCCATAGTTCCATACTTACCACGAAATATGTCTGAATTTCCATTCATTATATATCATGAAGATCCCTTCCAATTAGTTCCTGAATAGGGGGCTGCTGCAAAAATGCCTTTGATATCTTACTTTGAGAAGCCTTTGATACGCTATCAATAGCATCCTACATATCTCCACTGCAACATAATTACAAAAATGTATGTTAATACACGATACATGGCACATGATTATTGATAACTCATATGTACCAAGAAGCAATAAAGACACCAAGACCATAATCTTAAACCTTCTAGCCTTTTCATAGAAAGTTCTCAATTGCATAAATACCATACCACGGTATTATTGATTCCATTTTCTAAGCTATAAACTTATTTGAAACTCAGCCCACATATCACCTATACCATAATAACTAACACAGATTTTCTTAAGGCAAATCATGAATTTTGGCAGAGGCAAAAGAAAGAAGCAAAACAAAGTTCCATCTGGAACTATGTGATTTGCCCTTGTAGAGCAGTCATATTTGGAAATGTAATCTCTATGATCCCAAACTTAGGACATAAGCAAAAGTAATTACCGTGTATAATCCCGGTAGTTAATGTACTTTATTGGCCTTTTGATTTTTCTTTTGCTAGTCCTCAACCTGATATCAAAAGTTTTACATTAGTGCAACTGAGCAATATAACACTACTATTAATCGATTAAATTACAAAACGTACTACATAGCAGCATCTTAATCCAAAACTTAATAGATGCAACCACATATGGATGTCCACATCAAAACACACAAGCATCTAAATCATGCAGAACCACGCAACATTCCTTACTTGTAGAGTAAACCAATAAGCCATAATCAAAATACAAACATTATTCCTTACTTTACCTGTTAAAAAGAATTCAATTGAAAACAAGAATTCAATTGAACAGGCATAAACCGCCAATTAATTTGGAAGAGAAAATATATTATTAACAACGGTGTATTGTTTTCACTCATGATAATTAGACAACAATCAAGCAAAGATCTATTATTCAGACATGTAAACATAAGACACTAAACCCAATGTATGATACTAGCTTCAACTTATATGTCTAGCACCAACTTGCTTCTTCTCTACAAGCATAACGCAAATTGCATACAAGGTTGAAGTGATGATGTCCTAGAATTCCAGTGAGTAATAATATACACATGAGAAAGTAAATTGCATATATGAATAGAGAAAAAGGAATAATATGAAGCATCCAAAATGACGACACATACACATTGCTTCCATCTATGAAGATTGAGTCTGGTACACTTCCTCTCAGAGAGTTGCCAGTTAAGAATCTACAGAAAGCAGCACCAAACAAAAATCATACATAAAACAAAAATCAAAATCTAAGCAGACACCAAACCTAAATAGTAAGCTTGCATTTGTTTGATCTTGTATGACCATTGTTTGAGCTATAAAATCAAAATATCCGAAACTTATGTAGGTGCATTTGTGTGCCCATATGTGTGACACAGCACTTTCGTCCCTTCCCCAGAAAGATGTCTCAGCATTTTCCAGAAACTTTAAGGAAAAAACCACATGCAATGGACCTTGCAGTTTATAAGTGAATCAAGCAAAAATTTCTACTTACAGGAATCTCAAACGCTTTAAGCTGATTGTTGTTGGAATTTCTCCTATCAACTTGTTAAAACTCAGATCCCTATCAACATTCAAAAATATAAACCCTTATCATTTACGGTCATCAACATCACATGTAATAAATGTATTATCTTCGCAAGCTTTACTTACAGCATTTCCAGTTTCTGCAGTGTCCATAGGTAAGGAGGGATCTCTCCAGAAATGTTACAGTTTCTCAGTATCCTAAAATACAAAACGGAGTTGTATTAACAAACCCTTATCAAATATAAAAAAAAAAAACATGTTCACCATATCTGATAATACAAATACTAGACTTACAATTTGACTAGGCCAGTCATGTTTTTCAACATAGGAAAATCCTGCTCTGTTCCATTTATATCACTAATCCTCCTATATAGATATGACACCACAATAGGAAAAAGAAAGGATTAGTTCACTAAAAAAAAAAAAGGAAAAAAGGAATCCTAAACAAAATTGAAAAGGCCTTTTACTTACAACTGTTCTAAATTACTCAGGAGAGATATGATACACGGGATAGGTCCACGAAGCCCACTCCCATGTATTTCTCTTCACCATATCTGATTATTTTAAAACAAAAGAAAGATTGTTGATACTAGAAATAGATGATGATGACAGTAAACGACCCAATCTACAAGGTCAATAACTGAGAAAAATTCATAAAACTCACAGGTATCTGAGAGTGGTAATATTTGCCAGCTCCACTGGAATCTCCCCTGATAAGCGATTTACAACAAGAGAGCTGCACAGGCCTTCTAATTAATTGGTAATGTATGATCAAAAACATTGAGAGAGCTCACATTGAAGTTAACTGCATTGAACCCCATTCTGCTGGTATTGTACCACTAAGATAATTGTAAACCAAATCACTGCACAAAGATGAAAAAAGTTGGAAGGCATTCAGCAAAAAATAACTATTTCAGAAATGTCATCAGACATCATTTTTCAAGTCTTGAGCTATATAAATGCTCTTACATTTCTCTAAGGTAATGTAGTTTCACCAGTTGAGGTGGAAGCGTGCCAGGTAGACTAAACCTCTTGAGTCTTGACTCTTGAGGACCCTGTCAGATTAAAATATATGAATTCAAGTACTAATCAGAGAACAATATTAACAAGAAAGCAGAATGATAATAACAGAGATTGCTTTGAAATAAATGATTGTGGTGTTCATTTACAATTATCTTCTCTTTGTGAGAAAATCCTTCTTTTGTACGGTAATAATATTGGCAACTATACTAACCTCCAATAGATTAAGGTGAAAATCATCAGAAAATTAAACTTCTACCTCCAATGCCAAACCACCTTGGCACCTACCATTAGATCAGTTTAGCTGAGAACTTCTAGCACCTAGTAGATAAGGAAGGTCAAGGTAAGTTCTCGCAATGCAAGGAGGTACGTAGCGTACGTACTTCACTTAACCCCATCAGAGGTCAGTATAGTTTACCTTATGCAGTATAGATATCAATCAAGTATAACAACCTCAATTGTTTTTTTTTTCCTGGTAAAGTTAATATCAAAATACCAACCTGTATCCTGATGTATAATCATGTATTGAAATATAAAAGCATCTAGCAATAAGATGAAAGAAGTATACAGCTTTACGACGTAACGGACAGTGCTGTTGCCTTCACATTCAATGCTACTCTCAGATTAAGAAGAGAGGCCACCTTCCGAGCACAGTTGATCAAGGTTACTTTGTACATACCTTGTTATTCTTAGCAAAGGAATAGTCACCAGCAGGCAGGACTATCTCATGCACAAAACCATAATTTGTCAAAAGATAATGAAGAGAATAAAGGGATACGTCACTTTCTTCTCTCTTTCATCAAATTGATTGAAAACAAATGACAAGGGTATCAATTAAACTTTGAATACCTAGCAGACTGCTTCCAACTGATACAGTCATGAATCATACAAATTTACAAACTGCAATTGAAGAAGAAATCAACATTAAATGGAAATCAAATTATCAAACCCATTTCTAACTACCCAATCAGTATCATTACCTTAATTAAAATCAACATCAAGTGATCAAGATCAAAAATTCAAAAGGAAATTGAACCCGTTTCTAACTACCCAATCACTCAATCAGTATCATTACCTTAATTAAAATCAAGATCAAGATCAAAAGATAATCAAAGCCATTTGAAATTGAACCCATCAGAAACTCAGAAGAGAAGAAGAGGAGGACTGGAGGAGGCGAGGAGCCGAGGAGAAGAAGAAGACGGAGAGGGAGAGAGAGATAGTGAGATACCTGGAGGCGGAGCTCGGAGACCGGACAGGCGGAGACGGGTTGCTGGTTGCTGGTTGCTGGTTACAGCCTTGCTCGTTGTGTTCCGTGTTCGGGACTCGGGAGTGCTCCAAGTCTCCAACCCCGAGTTCGGCGGTGGCCGGTGGGGCTTGAAAGGCTGGAGGCGGAGCTCGGAGACCGGAGATCGATGGGTTGCTGGTTACAGCCTTGCAGGTTGCTGCGTTCTGTGAAATGGACCGGAGATGGGTTAGATCGAAAATGGAGAGAGAGAGAGAGAGAGAGAGAGAGAGGGTTGCGGTAAAGAACAAAGATTGAAGATGCATATAGTTTATAATTGAGTTTATTCTATCGTGCGACGGTACTCTAGATGCAGTAGCAAAGTAGTGAAACTTTGCGACGGCTAATGTTCATCGAAGTAGAATGTTAGAGTTTGGCTACCCCAATTGCCACGGCGCAGCAACTCAGTCGCAAGTTCTGCCACGGCGTAACTTTGCCGTAGAGAAAAGACAATTTTTTGCGACGGCAAAACAACGCCGACGCTAACTGGTGAAGCCATTGCAATTTTTTTTTGTAGTGTGCCCATCTTCCTATCCTATAAATTAGTTTGTTATGCATCACATGGAACTCACCTATTTCACGACGGACAATATATCTTCTTTTGTTTGGTTAATACACACAATAAATAAATCAAAATGGGAGTTTTGGTTCTGATATTGGTTTTGATATCCTCAGTTTTTAATGCAATATTCATTTTCTGTTGTAGCTCCTCCATGCAACTAAATCATCCCTTAACAATGAGACTCGGGGCAAATGAGGCGTATAGGCTGGCACTACTAGCAATCAAAGCTCAAATACCACACGATCCCAACCAGGTCACAAGCTCATGGAATGAATTGGAATGAATCTCTTCTAAGGATTGAAATATCTGTGAAATTTCTTATATATCCATTTTTAAAGTGGTCGATATATCATATAGGGAAAATATCTTATCTTCCACCGTTTTTGCGAAATTTCTCCGATATTGTCAAATGTCTTCGATATATAAAATATTTAGGATATATTCCGAGAAAATGAAGAAATATCTGTAAAATCTTATGAGAGAAAAAAAAAATCAAACACTTACTCAATTATTCACAGAAAAACATACATTACGGAATATGGAGGTTATGTAGGGGTGTAAAATTTTAACAGCGGTTTCTAGTCAGGAAATGACCTAATAGAGAGGTAGCACAAAATGTTTGGGAAAAATACCTTGAGATGAAACCTCTCAAGGCGGATTTGGGTGAGGCAAAATCCCCTCAAGGCGAATCTAGGTGAGGAAAAATACCTTCAAAGAAAATTTAGGTGAGAAGTAATTCCCTAAATGCGAATCTATATGAGGAGAAATCCCTTCAAGGAGTGAGGAATAATCCCCTCAAGGTGAATCTGAGTGAGGAGAAATTCTCTCAAGGCTAATCTGAGTGAAAAGTAATCTCCTTATGACAAATATGATGATGAAGATGGTGGAAGTGGAAAGGTAGTGGAGGTGAAATGTATAAATATATATGGACAATTTTCTATGGGTGGATGATTGAACCAATTTATCTGTGAAAGTAATTTTGATCATTCCACCTAAGATGAAGCCCACAGATCTAGAACAGCTGGTCATGGTGCTCAAGAGAAGATTGTTTATGGGAGGAGGACTAGAGGTGCAACTGATTATTGAAGTACCCCATCTGATGTTGCTTTAGCTGCCTTAAGTTTTGACTATATCAGTTTAAGCATAGAGCACAATGGGATCTCAAATGAATTTCATGAAGGCAACAATCAATTTGGTTATAACACTTATGGATATAATCAATGTGGAGAAGTACATGACCAATCATCCAATTAATTGAATTCATCCTTATTATCCCCGTATAGGGGAAACAGTCTATAGCTCCAAAGATATCTATGACTATTATGTTCATCACTACAATTCGTACTATATGGATCATATGTTTTTGTCTGATTATTGTACTTTCGTAGACCACGGAGCGACTTTTCAACCACATAGAGTCTCTTTTTAGATGTAAATGAAGTTACCGTTCATATCTATTTTTTTTTTTCGATAAAAGGATAGCTTCATTAACTAAAGGCCAGAAGGCACATACATCAGATGCTGTCTCATACCTAAAATCTATATGGCATAAGCCGCCAAGCAAAAGACAAGTATCTTCACTGTTAACACATGCGCTCACTTATTGAGCCTAAGTACAAGAAATCAAATCTTCACTACTAACCTCTCTTTGAAAAGTAAACCTAGTCGCCTAGAGACCTCAATTGGTGTACAACTAGAGAAAACTAAGAAGAAAGTAGAAGAAGACCAGATTTCGAGTAGTAGGCAAGAAGACCAGGAAAGCCCAAGACTTTCCTAAGCCCTTATCTCGAGAATCCTCCGTCGTTACCACTCTAGAGGATTTGCTAGAGGCACAAATTAAAGTGCGTAATTCCCTAACAAAATGGAGAGCAGAACTAACCTAGGGTTCCAAAACAAGTGAAAAAAATAAAACTAAAAAGTCCAACTAGCCCAAAGAATAAACAGCACCCAAGGCCCAACAACTGGCCCAGCTCAGTTCCATCTCCACCTCCCTACGCTGAGATCGACACGCGCCCGCGGCAAGCAGCCAACGCCTCCACGCCATGCCGCAATCCAGTCGTCGCCACCCAGCTTCAAGGAAACTCCGCCAACAACACGCAGCCACCACTGAGAGGCCATCAGAGAATCCCGAAAGCACCCGACCCGAACCAAACTGGAACTGATCCCCTATGCCCCAGAAAGATCAACCTCACCCTGTCAATGACACTGCGCCGCCGCCTGGATCCAACACCAGTTCGCGCCGCCCCTTGAAACCGGAATCCCACGACTGCCCGAGCCACAGAAAGGCATGAAACCAGAACGAAACCAGATCACGTTGTCGACATCGAGTTACTGCAAATCCTAGAAGCCAGAGAACCGTAGACCACCATCACCCGTCCGGCAGCCTCACACCGACGACGAGACAAGCCCCATGCCGATGATGAGCGCCGCCGGACGAGAGGAACTCGGCAAAATCTTGACCAAGCTTGTGCGCGTGCGGCACCTTGGAGGACTAGGAGGAAAAAAATTCGCGAGTAAAGTTGAGGACCCTACCATCTATTTAATTACATGTAAATCCAATAAATTGACTATTTGAAAAAGAAAAAAAATTCTAAATTCCTCAATATATCCGCCATCAACATATAGTTTCACTCCACATATAGGACATCTAAGAGTGCTAAATCTCGAGAACAATAGCTTCACTCAACATATCCCCCCTCAAAATTGGGAATTTGCATAGATTGCTAGTATTGCGTCTAAACATTAACTCACTTACTGGCACAATTCCTCCCAACATATCCAACTGCTTGAAACTCAATGCTCTTCGTTCTTGCTAAAAACAATCTAGTGGGTAAAATTCCTCCCCAATTCAGTCCCTTGTCAAAGCTTCGAAACATTAATTTGCAATTTAACAATTTAACTGGAGAGATCCTTCCTTCTTTAGGGAACCTTTCGTCTCTCGAGATGTTTGCTACATCTGCTAAAACCTTAGAAGGAAGCATCCCTAGTTCTCTATGCTAGTTGAAAAAATTAACAGTTTTGTCTTCAGGCTTAAATAGGTTGTCTGGTATCATCCCTTCCGGCCTACATGTATAACCTCTCTGGTACAGTTACTTTCGAGGTAGTACTAAACCAAACTCAAGGAAATCTTCCCTCAAACTTGATCAATGCTTTTCCCAACCTTCAATTTTTTTCCGTTACCATGAATCAATTTACTGGCGCCATCCCTTGGTCAATATCCAATGCAACGTACGAATCTTATGTGGTTTCAATGTTCACTCAACAAACTCACTGGTCAGGTGCCAAATATACAAAAGTTTCATAACCTTACGATGTTCAATGTTGCTGATAATAACCCTGGAAGCGATAAACAGTGAGTTTTGTTTCAGAAATTGATCAATGCCACACAACTTACTGAGTTTGAGGTCGCCGACAACAATTTCGGAGGCACATTGCCCACATCAATAATCAGCAGATCGATGTCGTTAGTTTTGTAACTACGCAATGCCAACTCCCAACAAGAGCTCTAATATTGGACACAAGTAATCAAGTTTTCCTAGGCCTCTCCCAAAACTCTACAACTTCTGTTATTTTCAAAACTTAGATATATTGAAGTTAAAAGTTGTAATTAGTTCATGTGGCATTTGAACAATAGGAACATCTTCAAGATCTAAGACCCTAAAAAGGCTTGACACTCCTTGAGGAAGAGTAAATAAAGTATGCCTCGTTGACATTATTATTTGCCAAAGATAACTAAAAATGAAGAATGATGATGATGAAAAACACATCACTCAAAATGCTTTTTGTTAATAATGGGACATGTTTTTTTGGTAACCTGGACAAAGGATTTTGTTTGTACTCGACAACACTATTGGATCAAAATCCAAACATACATCGAGGGATGTGTGCCAAGTTCAAAATTGATCAGTATATTTTGATCAATCCACAAACAAGATAAACTTCATCCACATTATCTTGACTGGGCATATGAACCAACGCCATGGCCAGGTCTTCTCCTCTAGTGTCTCAGGCATCAGGACTTGGCAAAAGAACTCTACTATCTAAAAACTTAAAAAGCATCTCATTCCGATCCAAGACTTGCAAAAGATCATAACAACCTCATTTTGGCTACTTTCTCTTTCGAAAACATATTTTATATATCACTCAAGACCAAGTTAGAGTTAATCAAGAATAAATGTTCTCCTACAGGCTACAGAAAGACAGACGCTTTAGTTACTTTTGGATCAGATTCACAGCTCCTATTGACACGTCTCTTTTCAGCTTCCAACAACCTGCAGATCAGGCAGAGAAAAATTAACTTTAAACCATGTCAAGGAAGGAAGAATACTTATTGAAAAATAAATGGTATTGATTGAAAAAGATAATGTTGGGATGCTGGAAAATACTTTTAAACATGATGCAAATGTGAAATATATAAATTATTTGGATTGCAGTGGCTTGCATTTGTCAGTTCTAGTTAAAACTAGAAGCTGCAGAAATAGTAGGAGAGTTTGGGGTATTTTTCAATATCCCACATCCTCATACGGTGAGAACATAAAGGTTTCTCAGGTCATGGGAACAATTGGCAAGATTTCAAGCAAACAGTACAACCACTGAATGAAGACAGAAGCTAATCATCACAAACTTCACTCAGGTCTGTAATACCGAAGATATCATTACCTCCCTTGTTACTGTTGACATACTTCAAGGAAAATCTTATGAAATGAGAAATAAAAGAAATTTTCTAGTGAAGTTCTTCAAACAAGGAGTTGAAAATCATCTTTGCGAAAACATATCGAAGGTGCTTTCTGCTCGAATAAACATAGAATGATCATGATTTGACAGGAAAGAAACAGAAAATAACCACCTTATACAATTCGTGAACTTCAAAAACATAAATCTACATAGATACCATTCATCACTTGAAGGACTTGAACAAGAAGTACAAGAAGAAATACATTTCTAACAAAGGTGCTGGATGACCTGAATACAGAGGTACACTTCATCACTTCTACTCAAATAGCAGGAATCGATATATGATTTTACTTGTCTGGATTATAATCCTCAAGACTTAACTTTTCCATCAGGCAGGTCATTCAGTCTTTCAGAATGTAGAAAACGAATTCCATTACAACAAAGTACATGGAATTTAGAAAAGTTAAGAAAGTATGATTTCAGTTCGAATTTGATATTGTTACACTGTTGTAAAATATTAATAACTGTTGGCTGAATAAACCATAAGCTCAGATAATTCAAACATGTCAAGTGACACAGACAAAAAAATAGTAGAACAAATAGATATTGATATCACATCTTCTAATCATTCCGGTGATAGGCATGTCGTAATCCCAACTTTATCCAATTTCAATATTTGTTCATTACTTCATGCTAATGATGATGACTGCATGTTATTTGCAGTTCCATGGAATCAAATGAGAATACATATAATCATGAACTGTGATGGAGATGCAAATATGGAAGGTACAATCATCCCTAGCACGCACGCATATCAATCCTACTGTCATCTTGAGACGCTTTATAGAATAAGGGATCAGGGGGACTTTATACTGTGTCGTTTATGGAAGTAAAGTTAAACAGAACAAGAGAACTACATATGACATAGCAAACTATATGGATAAATAATGTGCTTTAAAAGGTATCCTTCCTGAAGAGTAATTAAATTCTGGCTTATGTTAACTTAATCAAAATTCTGGTTTATATGAATACTTAATAGTATTCTTTAAAACTTGTCATCTTTCTTTAAAATACTGCTATAGTCTTACAAAAACAGACAAACTTCTGCTGCAGGGCCAATCACCATTACTCCTTGAGAGTGATAATTCATAGTCATTGTCCAAATAGGTGACTCCAATAGGGAAAAAATTTCATCTACCTAGTTCAGTTGCATACATTTGGAGATTAGCAGATATTTTTCTAATTGAGACAAGAATCAGCAAAAGACTCTCCAAAAATTTTCTACAAAAGTACCACAAGACCTTCCAAAGGATAAAGAGTACGAAACTATTCAAATTCGAACTAATGAGAATCAAATGCCATTCAAAGAACACCAGGGAGTTCAATGATTCCATACATTACCAAATAACATATTATGAGAGTCATCTCAGTCACTCAGTACTACTAATTGACTCGCCAGTCCCTATCTGCTTCTTCTTTATCTTTCAAACAAGGCGATGATGTATAATTGAACACAACATGGTTTCGGTTTCGCATAATGTAATTCACTTATAAGGATGAAGATTGAAGAACTTACAGCTATGCTCTGTTGTTGAGCATCTGCAAAACGGCATAAGCAGCTTTCTCGACTTGTTCTTTGGTTTCGTCTAAGCCTCTCTTCTTCTCGAGCGCAGAGTCCTTGCACTTGTCAATCTCTTCATTTATCTGAGCAGAGTTTTCATCAATTTCCCTGAAAAACAACAAATCGTGACTTCAAAACTTGCAGCGCCCGATCAAAATCAAACAGTTTCTTCAGCACGAATTCAAAACTGACCTGATCGACTTGAGCATGTCCTCCATTTCTGCTTGAACTTGTTGCGAGATCTCTGCACGAATCGCGAGTGAATCAATTTCGGATCTGATTGTTTAGAATCGAAAATGTTAGTAGAGGTAGGAGAGAAGTGAAACTTGCCGTAAAGGAGGGAAGAGATCTGAGAGTCGGATTCCGGTGGAGGAGGAGGAGGAGGGAGGAGAGTCAGCTGAGCATCGGAGTGAGGCGGTGAGGCAGCCATGAGTCACTGATGTGTGTTTTGTCAGAAATGAAAGAAACGTAACGCTCGTCTTCTCTGGACCTTTATATAGTGGATGATAGAGATTCTTAGGTAGGGAACCCTTTCCAACACATTTATTCAACCAACCACTCGAAATTCGACACCTCTGCAATTTTATTCCATGCTGGCATCTGCTTGGATGACTCCAAAATAGCTCCAAAATTTCAGTCAAATTTTATCTTTTCCTCCTAAATTTGAGCTAGCACTATTATGACCGGCAGATTAAAGTGACGGTTATAGTTCATCTCTATCACTCTATTGTTCCAGTTTGGGGAGAGAGAACGTCTCCTAAAAAGATCATTTTTCGTTCTAGTCTAGAGTTCTTCAAAATTTTTATTCTAGAACATTTGAAACCAAAGGCTATCAAAAATTTTCATAATTTAATTTCCAAAGAAAAATTTGATAGAAAAAAGAATTGTGTAAAAGTTAAAAAGTATTATTTAATGTTTGGTGGCAAGGTTTGCAATTTCATTTTTGATGAAAATTTCAGGGTTGATTGAAATATTAGTTTCGGTTAAATATCGGTAAGGTAAATGTCAATCAATATTAGTAGTTAAATACTAATTTTGGTTACATATCAGTAAGGTAAATTTCTGAAATTTTCAACAAAATGTTGGTTGTTTCGAAGAAATTTAAACCCTTGTGTTAGGGTGAGTGACCACAGCCCAAACAACTTCAAGGAATGTAGTCCCTCGTAGTTGAAATACAAAACAAAGAAATTCAAAAAAAAAAAAAAAATAGATCCTTTGTCATTCCTTTTTTTCCTTTTTCGTGGTCAGGGAATACTTTCATAAGATAATGATGATTTTGGAAAGGGTCAATGATAAAAGAGGTCATTTTGAAGTGTCTTATTATAATCCAGAACACACAAATGTCCCCATGATAATTAAGGTCACCTCTTTTACAACTTACCACTAAAGTTAAATTTAATTAATCTCTCAACTTGAGGTTGAGTCTGATTCTGCAGTGTTGGTGCAGCTGGTTCAGAGTGCTGATCTTGACAATCATCATCTTGGTTCTCTTCTGACTGGTTGCCTAAATCTCATGAACAACATGGGGGATGCTCATATTAGGCATATTTTCATAGAATTCAACATGACTGCAGACGCCTTGGCCAAAGCTAGTATTAACCATGAGCTTGGTTTCATTACTCTGGATGACGCTCCCATTCATGCTGCTCAACCTTACCTGGATGACATTACCTCTATGTCTAGAGCAAGAAGAAGTGCTTACTCCAGTTCTTAGTCTTTTGTTTTTTTGTGTTTGGGCCTGCTAGGCCCCGTTTGTAACCCAAAAAAAAAAAAGTTAAATTTAATTACAACTCATGCCATCAGCCATTTTAGAATAACCCCTCTCGCTCTCTCTCAAATCCACCGGAATCCGGGTCACCATCCACCATCGCAGACGACCGCTGATAATGACGACGAGGATAATGAACTCAGTTTCCGAATCCCTGGTCAGCCGCCTCATGCTGGTACTGTCTTCTCACTCCAGCAATGGTGCCACTCGGCGGGAGCGATCTTCCGGCGATTTCGACGACTCGGCCTACTAGATCTCCGTCTTCGGCGGTAATTTCAAAAACTATTTAAATTACGATGCCATTTTTGAATCACAGATTTTGATGACGATGACGATGATGGTTGGGAATTCAAAGCTGCAAAACCAGAGAACTAGGTAGGCAATGAGAATTCCAAGGTAAAGGTGGTTCATTTTCGTGTTTTCAATTGATCTTGATTGTTTATGATCACATGAATTTGTCTTATGTGTTTTGCCAGACACTAAGTGGAGCATTGGAAAAGCTATGATCTTTGCTATTGTTTTTGTTTATTTATCATGCCTTATTACGATGCCATTTTTGAATCTGATATAGGTTGGTTTGGGTGTTGCATGATTTGAATTATGTCGAAATGGAGTTTGCTTTCAGTTTGAGATGCAATTAATAGCTACTCTAATCCGTTTTTGGATGAATTAGAGTGAAAGAAGTTTGAGCATGATTTTGGAGCTCTGTTAGAATTTCAACTTCCAACTGAACCATTTCTGGGGACTTAAGGCAGTTGTCTCATATACAGCCATTCTAAGATGTTCAGAAGATTATTTCTTTTGCATGTTTCATTTCCCTTTCTAAACATAACCAGCAGCTGCCATGAGAGAAACTATTTACTCCATGTCTTGCACTATCACCAGTTGTTGTCTAATTGTGTCTTTGTTGGATTGCCTATGCTGCAGTATGATGGAGGTTCAAATCCAGGAATCATTGTTCGTAGGCCTCAGGTTAAGGTACAATTTTAGCTTGGTTCAAAAACATATTCTACCAGCGGAGACAAGGGCATTCTTTCTGAGCATGGACATATTGAAGGACTTCATCACCAAACACAACTTTCCTAATGATGTCCCTGATGAACTTGTTAAAGACTATTCTACTGGATTACTGTAAATCCTCTTGTAATATGGTACAGATATAGTACAGTTTCAAAAAGTCATTGAACAAATATATAGTTTTCTTCGTTATTCCAATTTTCATTTTATTAAGACTAAAAATTTTGTTTAATATTGAAATTGACAACATTATTATTTTTTTGAATAAAGGGCTGGCGCGGTTGCCCTCAAGCCTTGATTAATGAAACTGTCGAATACAGGGGGGGACATGAAACCTAAACCCCTGATTACACAATAAGCATATGGAGAACGTCCTGAAATAATATCAGGAGTCTCTACTGAAATAAGGTATTCAACCAGGCACCAACTAGCAAAGAGTGCTCTACTGGCTACTCTATTTACTTTGACATAGCGGTGACATAACAGAAAGATAACTCGATAACAATGTAGCATATTTACCATACGCATAGCTCTCCTACTATGTTGCCGCCGGAGGAAACATCCAACGACACTTAGCTTCACCCTACCACTAGGCGGTAGTGACCATTTGACGAAGCAAGAAACTCGCCGCCTACCTAGAGCAGACAAGACACTTTGAGTGCACACACAGGCACATAGCCCGACTAGCCCTACTCAACCAATGTAGGAACTTATTGCTCGCAAAAAGCGCAACAAAACTAAATAACATAAGTAAACAAAAACAATAAATAAAATAAAACTTAAGGCATGGCCCAAAAATTGAGCCCCAACCCTAACTCTAGCCCAGAACGGGCCCACAAGCAAAACCCAAGTCCAAAAGCTCACACCAGAAGGTGGGCCTCCAGCCCTCCCAGCTCAATTCAAAGCTGCATTAGCTCCCCTCCATACCCGCCGTCCCACCACCGTCGTCGGACCCTGACCATCACGGCTACCTCTGCCTATTTCGAAACACCGCCGTAGAGCCCTCCACAATTCCACCATGGATCTACAGCAGAATCCGATTCAAACTTCAGCAAACCATCATCGTCCATTCAGTCAAGCCAGCGATCGAACCCATCTAACCATCTATCTCGAGCCACCCTCTAAGCGCCGCCAGACGCTGCTCCGACCCGGTTAAGATCCGTCTCCACTCCGATCCCCAACCGTCCAGATGCAACCGTATCCATACACCGAGAGAGATAGATAGAAGCACCCTCCGATCTCAGCCTTCGAACAAGGGATACGCCTACTACACCGGCATCCTGTCCGGCCACACACACAGTACGCCGGCGCGGCCAGAGGCAGACTCTAGCGCCGTGGCACAGCCGGACGAGAACGAAGCAATACACAGGCAAGGTTTCTAGGGTTTCAGCGCGTGAGGCGTGTTCTTGGAAAGAAAAAGATGTTAAATTGACAACATTATTAATCTGGATAGTTTTCTTAATCTTCAGAAAAATCAATTTCAAAAATCACTGACTATATTATTATTATACACGCTACTGACCAAGTTACTGGTCAAGTCACATTATATGTCACTGGTCATGTCACTGGCCAATGAAGTTATTGGCCAGCCCAGGTCTTTAGTTAGTGAGTTTACTGGCTAAGTCATTGTCAACCTCAAGTCACTGGTTACGTCACTGGCCATATCACAGGACAAGTTATTGGTCATGTCACAGTCATGACTACTTTACTGATCATGTAATTGTCAAAGTTACTGAATAAGTAATTGTCGATCACATGTCACTTTCCAAGTCATTAGCAAAGTCACTGTTATATTCATGTCATTGATCATGCAACTTCAATTCAAAGTCACATGTCACTTGTCAAGTCACTGTCAACCACATGTCACTGGCCAGGTCACAATGCATGTTAATGGACAGGTCACTTGCCAAGTTGCTGTCAATCACATGTCACTGGCCAAATCACTGACCATGTAATTGTTGAACACATGTCACTGGCCAACCCGGGTCTCTAGTTAGTGAGGTTAGTGGCAAAGTCACTTTTAACCTCAAGTCTTTAGCCAACTTACTGGTCATGTCACTGATCATATCCTTATCAAAGTCAGTGTCAATTACATGTCACTTGTCAAGTCACTGTCAATCATGTGTCACTTATTAAGTCATTTTCAATCACATGTCACTGACCAGTGGAGTCAATTGTTACTGGCCGAGTCATTGGTTACTGGCCAAGTCACTCTTAATTTTAAGTTATTGGTCATATCACAGCCATGAACATGTCACTGATCACTATTAACATCAAGTCACTAATTAAGTCACATCCATGAACGTGTCATCTGTCAAGTCACTATTATATTCAAGTCACTGCCCATGTCACGTTATATGGCCATGTCACTTAATTGGGGAATTTCAGTGACATGGTCAGTGACTCGATTAATATTAGATATGGCCATTGACTTAGCCAATAACATGCAATATGGCATGACGAGTGACATGTCAATTTCAATGACATGACCAGTGACTTGATCAACATTAGATATGGTTAGTTACAAAATCAGTGACATGGAATATGATATGGTCAATGACTTAGCCAGTGACATGTAATATGACATGGCCAGTGACTTGATCAACATTGGACATGGCCACTGACTTTTCCACAACAATTTTCCGTTTTCATTTAATCACATCTTAGTTATCTTTGCTAACCAAACACTTAAAAAACATATGTAATTTAGTGAGCATAAAGCAGAGATTCTTGCCCGCAACATCGCGCGGTTTGTCATTCCTAGTAGTAAGCAAAACTATATATGAAAGCAATGAGAAAAAACTATGTACGTGTCACACCACCCTTGGGCCGTTCTTCTATCTCGTGAGAGCCCTGTACATGAAAATATTGTTGTGTGATTTTAACTCTTTGTATATAATTATGTGTCTATCTCTCACAAAAATATTATTGATATTTCAAAAACTTTATCACATCTTAATTAGCTCGAATATCTATAACTGCCCATATAATGTTTGTTTTTAATCAAATTATGTCATGCATAGTATGAGCGTGAGGTTATATATTACTAATTAAACTCGTGCAATAATTATTAAAACAAGATTTTTCAATTCTTATTGGTGTGGTGTTTTTCAATTCTTTTTTGGTTTGTTTTCTAAGTATCGGTATTGGACTAACCCATTGGCGTAGTATTTTGAAAAGTTCAAGGTTGAATTGAGGGCATTATAAATATTTTATATATAATGAACAAATGAAAATTACATAGGATCGAGGTGGTGTTAGCTCATTGGTTAGAGCACCCACTACCTAAGATCGAGGTCATGGGTTCGAGACTTCGAGTCACCATGGGGGTAGGAGTGAAATCCTTTGATCCTCTTTGCAAAATATATATATATATATATATATATATATATATATATATATATATATATATATATATATATTACATAGGATTTTGGCCTTCGGGTGTCAACAATAAAAAGTCCCGCATAAAAAATCAATAGAAAAAGTTCCCCATGTTCAAGGAAATCCTTAATTTGTGTCTAGCCCAAACTCTAGGTTACTTGACCTAGTGGTAATAGGGTTTAATTAGAAGAATCTAGATATTCCTATTCAATGTATGATTACCTTTCCTTGTATGATTCAGATTCTATGCCTTGTAATTCTCTATATAAAGAGGCCCCTATTATCAATGAGAATACACAGCGATTTTCTCTCAATTCCCGTTCTCTAAAACACGTTATCAGCACGAAAACCTAACCCTGAAAACCATAATTTCATAGCCCTCAAAATCCAGAATCCACTGCCTCACATATCGAAGCCCTAGTCCCAAGGAGCCCAGAACCGGTGGTGGAACCACTAGAACCGGCCGGAATCGACCTGAACCGGCCGTCAGAAAATCCGAATCGGCCCCTGCGCTCCTGTTGCCAACATCTACCAGACACCTGCCGACACCCCTGCAGCATCTGCCGACAGCCTGCCAACGGCCCCTGCACGAGCCATGCGCAGCCCCCGCACAGCCTCCGCAACAGTCCAGCCTAGCTCCAGCCACCTGCTCCCGGCCACTTTTCCGGCGACCTCCAGAGACCTTTTTCCGGCCACCTTCAACGACTTTTCCAGTCAAGTTTTTCGGCAACTTTTCAAGGTAAACTTTTCTAAAAGTTCCCGTTTTTGAAGTTTTTCATTCTTTTCTTCTTTTTCTCGGGGACTTGCAACCTCCCTTCTTCTACCCCCCTTTCTTCTTCATAGAGGAAACCAAAAAGCCGAACTTTGGGGGTTCGTGCTCACTCCAAGCTTGGAGCTTGTAGAGTCCTCCAAACTTAGAGTTTGTTGAGAAGAAAACGATCGACCACATACATCGTTGTTTCAATCTAATCTAAACCCCTCTTGGAATCGGATTTTCTTGGAAGCGACTACGCTCAGAAATTTTATAGTTTTTCGTGGTAGCCTTTTTCGCTCCGAAACTAACCCTAATCTTGTGTTGTTTTTCAGGATGAGCAACTTGAACAAGTTGAACTTTGTTCCACTGGAGATAACAGGCGCAGGATACCATAGGCGGGTCCGAGATGTGCGCCAACATCTTAAGGCTGATGGACTTCTGGAAACCATCCAAGAGCCAAGTCAGGACGTGCTTACTCCTCAACAAGCTGCTGCTTTTGAAGCAAATAGAGCTGCGAGAGAGGAAAATGAAGCCAAAGCTATCATTCTCATGACAAGGTACATGAATGACGCGCTCCAAAGTGAATACCTCAATGAGGAAAACCCCAGAAAACTATGGGTGGAACTTGAGCAGCGATTTGGCAACATTCGTGACTCCCTGCTTCCTGATTTAGAAGTGAGATGACAGACTTCCGCTTTTGTGATTTCAAATTTGTACTTGATTATAACTCGGAAGCCCTTCGTATCAAGTCTTTAATGGAGTTTTGTGGCAAAACCATAACTGATACGATGTTGATCGAGAAGTCTCTCTCTACCTTCCCCGTCTCTGCACTGATGATTTCTAAGAATTATCGGATTGATGTGAATCCAGGACGTATCACAAGGTTTCATGAGCTTATTGGTGCCATGAACGTAGCTGAGAAGCACGACAATATCCTTGTGAAGAACTATAATGCTAGACCCGTGGGAACCAAGTCTATTCCGGAGTCTAACTATAGTCGCGCCCCCAAAGGAGGAAGCAAGGAGCGAAACCCTAAGAAAAGGGACAATTCTGGACGTTATGGTCCATATACTTGCCCCAAAGAGGAAGGAAACCGCCAAAAGAGGTGTGTACGGAACCGTGGAGGTCAACGTGTGAAGAGAGAGAGAGGCGGAGCCTCCGACCATGGTGGTGAAGCCACGAAGAGCAATGGTCGTCCAAATCGCGCCCCAAAGGCGCCTCGATCAAGGGAGCCTGACCATTATGATGTTTGTCTTCGATGTGGATCAACCAGACATTGGGCCAAAGCATGTAGAGTATCCCAGAATGTTGCAGATGCATACAAGGCGTATCGTGAAGCAAGGGAGGCGCACTACATGGAGCAAGAAGATCAAGGGGACGATCTAGCTCTTAGGGTGGATGATTTCAAGGGCCAAGAAACTGGCGATTTTGATTAAGTCCTTTTATTTTCCAAGAGATGTAGGCAATTGCCATATTATTTTGTAGTAGATGCCAATGGTTTAGTCTTTCTTCAAAGTAGGCGTACTCAATGTAAGTGTGATGTCCAGGAAGGTTTTGAGATTAGTGGTATTTAAGTGAGTCTCGCTCCACCGACATATCTCTACTCACCTGGTCACATTTGCATTAGAATTACCGAAAGAAGTTAGACGACTGCCATTGTTTTGCATTAGCTAGTTATTGGGTTAGAATTTCTTTGGTTAAGAAACAATGATGTAATTCTGTTTGGCTTATTAATAAAAGTTGAGTTCTTTTCTTTATGACTCCTTTTAATTACAAGCTTTTCTTTTAGGAATGGATTCTGGAGAACTACAATGTTTTGCGGATAGTGCGACTACACACACCATTGTACGCCATAGGCAATTATTCTTAGAAATGTTGCCTACATATTCATCTGTGACTACGATGGCTGGGCCATCAGATTTAGTTCAAGGACATGGAATGGCACAATTCCTATTGCCAAATGGCACCTTGATTAAAGTCGCAGATGCTCTCTACACTCCTAAGGCAAATCGAACGTTATTGAGCTTTAAAGATATAAGAGCCAACGGAATCCATGCGAAAACGCATACTGAGAACGGAAAATAGTTTCTTTGCATTACCTCTAATGATTGTCGACGGAAGCGCATCTTAGAGAAGCTTATGTGTCAATCTAGTGGACTTTATGTCACTACAATTCAACCAATTGAATCCAATAATGTGATAAGAGAATATCTCTTGGATTTTGACACGTACTGGCTTTAGCATGATTGACTAGGACATCCTGGTCGTGATATGATGATCCGTATACTAAAGATTTCACACGAACATCCATTCTTCAGAGTGAGAAGAAGCAAGAATCGAACATTGATTCCCGGACTTAGTAAGACAGTAGCCACCGCAGCATCCGGCGCTACAGCTGTCCTGGGCCGCCCAAGTCCCTTGTGACAACGCCATAAATGGTGCCAACCATGGCCATGACACCATGGATGTTCCTCCCCATGGTCATGACGCCATGGATGATTCTCCTCATGGCCAAGACGCCATGGATGCCACTTTCCATGGTTCCAACGCCATGATGGGTGATGTAGTCACACATGTTGCTTCTAATAGCGCTATAGACGCTCAGGCCCAACCAAAATCCTCATTGGTTACTTTTAAGGCCCCTCGCTCATTTTGCAAAGCCTGTTCCTTCGAGAAATTAGAACCAAGACCGTCCTACACAAAGGATCCAAAATACTCATTCCGTTCTTACAGAGAATCCAAGGGGATATCTGTGGACCAATTCAATCATCATGCGGACCTTTTAAATACTTTATGGTATTGGTTGATGCGTCGACACGCTGGTCACATGTTGCGTTGTTGTCCACTTGAAAGGCTGTTTATGCTAAACTCCTCGCCCAGATTATCCGTCTACGGGCTCACTACCCTGACCATCCTATTAAGTCAATTAGACTTGATAATGCTGGGGAGTTTACATCGAAAACTTTCGATGACTATTGCATGTCACTGGGGATTAATGTAGAGCATCCAGTTCCCTATGTTCATACCCAAAATGGTCTCGCAGAAGCCGCTATCAAACGACTACAGATGATAGCACGGACATTGGTTATGCGCACCAGTCTCACTGTTTCTGCTTGGGGATATGCAATATTGCATGCAGCAACGCTAATTCGTCTACGACCCACTGCAACCTAATCTTACTCTGCGTTACAGCTAGTGACTGGATACGAGCCTGATATCTCGCACTTACGCATTTTTGGGTGTGCCATTTATGTGCCTATTACGCCACCACAACGTACAAAGATGGGTCCACAACGACGAATGGGCATATATGTTGGCTATGAATCTCCAACTATCGTCCGCTATCTTGAACCCTTGACAGGCGATCTCTTTACATCTAGATTTGCTGATTGTCACTTTGATGAGACAGTCTTCCCATCGTTAGGGGGAGATCATAACATAGATGTTCAACAGGAACGACATGAATTGTCGTGGTCTGTCCCTACTATGTCTCATCTCGATCCCCGTACCGCACAGTCCGAACTTGAAGTGCAAAGAATAATCGAGCTCCAGAACATAGCAGACACTCTGCCTGATGCGTTTTCTGGTGTTGCCAAAGTGACGAGATCACACATACCTGCTGCAAACGTGCCTACAAGGATCGATGTCCCGAATACTGGACATAACGCCACTCCTGTGACACCAAGAGATGGTGCCATTGCCCAAAATGGCAATGATGTGGCGTCTATGGCCGCAGGTCCCACAAGTAAGCGTGGTAGACCAGTTGGTTCGAATGATACTCGCCTAGAAACAGAGCGAATGAGGCACAAACAAATCCTTTGATCATCGATACTCAAAATCCGTCCCATGAGAATGTTCCGGATTATGGTTATGTCCAAGAGACATCATTGGGGGACGCCTCAATGTTAGAACCTATTCCTGAGAACGTAGAGATCTCTGTAAATTACACTAGTGTACATGGGACGTGGGAAAGAAGCTCCATCATCGTTGATGATGTATTCGCGTACTCCATAGCGTGCGAGATTATTGAGACTGATGACATCGAACCACGCTCCGTTGATGAATGCCAACGTAGAGCCGATTGGCCAAAATGGAAAGATGCGATCCAGGCAGAACTTGATTCTCTAGCGAAAAGAAAGGTATTTGGCAAAGTTGTACCAATACCGCCCAACACCAAACCAGTTGGTCCCAAATGGGTATTCGTTAGAAAGCGTAATGAGAGAAACGAGATTGTAAGGTACAAAGCTCGCCTTGTGGCGCAAGGCTTCTCACAACGCCCTGGAATCGACTACGAGGAGACCTATTCTCCCGTAATGGACGTCATTACATTCTGCTACCTTGTCAGTTTGGTAGTTTCCGAAAAACTGAACATGCAGCTTATGGATGTGGTTACTGCGTATTTATATGGGGATCTAGATACAGAAGTATACATGAAGGTTCCTGATGGACTTCATTTACCCAAATCAAGTGGCTCTAAACCACGGAGCGCGTTTGCTATAAGGTTAAAACGCTCACTATATGGATTGAAACAATCCAGACGGATGTGGTATATCCGTCTAAGTGACTACTTGATTGGTAAGGGATATGTCAACAATGAACTATGCCCATATGTGTTCATGAAAAGGACAAGTTCCGGGTTTGCAATAGTAGCGGTTTATGTCGATGACATGAATATAATTGGCACCCTTAAAGAGTTAAGGGAAACCGCTGAACACTTGAAATCCGAGTTTGAGATGAAAGATCTTGGGAAAACACAGCTTTGCCTCGGTTTGGAACTTGAGCACCGTAGAGATGGTTTCCTGATTCATGAATCAGCTTATACCCAAAAGATGCTTAGGCGTTTCAACACTGACAAGATTAAGCCTTCAAGCACCCCAATGGTCGTCCGTAGTCTTGATCCGAAGAAAGATCCATTTCGTCCAAAGGATGACGATGAAGAAGTGCTAGAGGTAGAAGTGCCTTACCTAAGTGCAATAGGCGCATTATTGTACTTAGCACAATGCACAAGACCGGACATCTCATTCGCTGTTAACTTGCTAGCTAGATATAGTTCTGCGCCAACACGACGTCATTGGACTGGTGTTAAAGATATCTTTCGATACCTAAGTGGTACGATTAATATGGGCTTGTTCTATCCCTATAGAGAGACGATGAATTCGGACCCATCAAGTGTCAGGGATGCCACACATGGTGGACTGCGTGCCTTCTCCCCATCCCAAAACGATACAAGTGTTTTGGAAGGTTTTGCTGATGCTGGGCACCTCTCTGACCCACACAAAGGTCGCTCCCAAACTGGTTATGTATTCACCATGGGAAAAACCGCGATATCTTGGAAGTCTACAAAGCAGACCTTAGTCGCTACCTCTTCGAATCATGCAGAGATTATTGCTCTTCACGAAGCAATTCGTGAATGTATATGGCTTCAATCCATAGTTACGCATGTTCGAAGCAATTGTGGTATGAAGTCTACCACAGATGAGCCAACGAGCATTTATGAGGATAATGCTTCTTGCATTGAACAAATGAAGCAAGACTACATCAAAGACGACAACACCAAGCACATATCGCCCAAATTCTTCTACAATCAACAACAACAGAAGCTCCTCAAGATCAAAGTAAACCAGGTTCGATCTGAGGACAATGTGGCAGATTTGTTTACTAAGTCATTGCCCAAATCCACGATCGAGAAACATGTGGCAAGAATTGGCTTGCGGAAATTATTTGAACTCCCATTATCGTAGTCATCAGGGGGAGGCGCAGACATCAGGGGGAGATGTCTACATGTTCGCCTCGAAGCGTGAAGAGTGTGTTGTGCTCTTTTTCCTCTTCGACCGAGGTTATTTTTGTCCCACTGGGTTTTTGTTACTCGGCAAGGTTTTTAGCGAGGCAACGAGAGAAGCACTGCATTTGGGCGACATAAGGGGGAGTGTTCAAGGATATCCTTAATTTGTGTCTAGCCCGAACTCTAGCTTACTTGACATAGTGGTAATAGGGTTTAATTAGAAGAATCTAGATATTCCTATTCAATGTATGATTACCTTTCCTTGTATGATTCAGATTCTATGCCTTGTAATCCTCTATATAAAGAGGCCCCTATTATCAATGAGAATACACAGCGATTTTCTCTCAATTCCCGTTTCTCTAAAACGCCCTAAAATTATAAGAAGGATATTGCATTGTCTGGTGGCTGAAGATTCATCATTTATGTCTAGTGTGCCGATATCCAATGCCAACCAAGGAAGAGACCGACGAGCCAAAATCCAAAAGGAGCAGGGTAATGTGAAAAAGTTACCTGCCTCATTCAAGTGGAACTGACCTTAATTGGGTAATAATGACTCATGAAATTGTTGTATGTTTAGGCTTAGTTTCAATTTCTCATGATACAGAAATGTGGTCGTGACCACTTACCCAATTTTAGTCTAAAAATTGCCCACTTGCTCCATTAAGAGTTTTTTAACCCCATTTACCCGATCTAACATATATTATTGCCCTCATACCCTCTCTTTCTATCTCTCTCGACTCCCCTCAGCACTCTCACCATGAATCCAATCCTTCTCCTTCTCCTCTTCTCCCTTCAAGCCACCCTCTCCCACACCACCACAGCCTACCCTTCCATTCCGGGCGCCACCGCCACCAACCTGATCCCCCCTCGCCGCGAAGTCCACGGAAACGGCCGAATCTTCGACATCAGCCACCGCTATAGCAGAAACCGGCGATAGGGACTCATTCACCCCCAATCTCCTCCCCGACATGACGGCGTTTGACTCCGTCGACTGCGTCGGCCAGTTCCTCTGGCTCGGAGATGAAGCTCCCCACCCACACGGGGACCCACATCGACGCCCCCGGCCACGTCTTCGATCACTACTTCGATGCCGGCTTCGACGTCGATTCTCTCGACTTGGATGTCCGCCATCAGAGACGATCTCAACCACTCCTGCACCGGCCTCACAATCGGAGCACTGCATCTGGACTCCGATCCCCTTACACAATCTCCTCAACCACTCCTGCACCGGCCTCACACTCTAGAGGGTGCCCAAAGCAATTTCTGGGTGCCCATAGTTTTTTTTTTTTTTTTGGGTTCCAAATATGGGGAAGGAAAAAAAAAGAAGAAAAAAAAAGTGAACTTATACAATTGAACATATAAATTGATTTTGGTTTTGGGAGTTTATGCATTTCACTTGAGGGCAATAATAAGATTATTGGGAGGCAATAATAATATTATTGGGGGGCAATACAATGTTTATTAGGGCAATAATAAGATTATTGGGGGGCAATAATAAGATTATTTATTTGGATAAACCTACTAAAACATTCAAAATTAAAAACATATTCATTTTTCACTAATTATTGATCCCCAATGAACTTGTTACTGGGGGCAATAATATGATTATTGGGGGTAATAAAATCAGACGCCGGAATCCGGTCACCAGTCCGGCAATCGGATTCGGGATTCCGGTGACTGGTTGTCGGATTCTGGTCACTGGACGCCGGACTCCGGTCACCCGTCGCCGGAGACCGCGGCCGGCCACTGGTCACAGGAGCACAGCAAGGTGGAGGATGACTTCTCTCTCTAAGTGAGAAAGAAGGAGAGGGCAAAAAAGTCTCAAAAATAAATAAAAAGAATTAATTGGGTATTAGGGAAATAATCTCTTAGAGTGTTTTGGGTAAATGAGGTTAAAAAACTGTTAGTGGAGCAAGTAGGCAATTTTTAAGCTGAAATTGGGTAAATGATCATTTCAGCTGAAATTGGGCAATTTTTTTTTTCTTTTTCTTTACCCTAGTACGGACTCCAGTGGTTTATAATGTTCAGATAAAGAAAAAGAAAAAAAGGTTTGATAAAATCTAATATCACCATATACCCAAGTACCCAACTACAAAATGTATATTTTATTGCTATTAACTCATTATTTTAGAAGTCTCTATCATAGTTCTACAGTCTCTCATAGTCTCTAATGAAGAAGATGTACATGTAGAACAGACATCCTTGCTTGTGGCATCAATTATAAGATTGACTTTCACTTCCACATTTGGCTTGCTTAGGCGATTTCATTGTAATTATTCTACTAATGCATAAGAATTGGGGTTCAATTTGGGAATTATTTAAGTGTTTATAAGCTGGGTAATGTATAGGTTAAATAGGCTTTAGGTTCCAAATTGTTGTGCTAAGTAGCTTATTTAGGCTTGGTTTGTATTTTGATCTTGGTTTTGTTCTTGTTCTTGCACATGCTGTTGGTGCTGGCTATCAACCAAGTTACGATTTGTTGTTGTTTTTTCTTTTCTTTTCATGTGCTCTGTATTGTTGTTGTATTTGCCTAAAATATGGATTATCAACATTGAATACATGATCCATAAATAGGAATAAAAAACTAATGATTTGGTTTTGACTGCTTTTTGTTGCATGCAGCACACTAAAACTCTAGCTGGCTAGGGGGAATGGTTTACCTCCTTTTCATTTCCTAAAGGTCCAGGTAACATCGCAACCTCAAGGGGAAGGAGGTTGCAACTGTTTAAGTGTTCTTAATATTTACATACCACAATTGCGCAATTGTCGTGAGTGACTGGCAAAATATATTTCTTTCTTCAAATGTGAGGTACTTTTGTTTTGTAATAGGCACCAAAGCCTATGTATTAAAGAGTAGTCCTGTATGTTAGTTGGTTCAATAATACAATGATTATTTTATCCGCAAAAAAAAAAAAAAAATGGGCATCAAATAAATGAAAATAAGGGCACGTTTACTTACTTAGAATGATTGAAAGAGAATGAAAATGAAGGACATGGTTCCGGGGTAAAAGTATTCATGTGTTTACTAACACATAAAGGAATCAGAATGAGTGTAAGTGACGGAATGTGCCCCAATTTTCACCCTGAAATCCGAGGCGGCCCTGTAGGGTCCACCTTAAGAATAACTCTACCGAAAATTTGGCAGAGTCATCCCTAAAAATGGACAACCCAAAACTTGTAGAAAACACATTTACACTTCTAATTATACACACAACATCTTCAACTCATGGACCCACCCTACTCCCCAAATCACAACATCTCCAATTACACAAATACAAGTCTCAACTTCAAAACATTAGTCCCACAGGTTATCAGAGCAATCTAATGAAGAAACCATAAATCAAGAATTAGGTCAAATAAGAAGCCTACAAGACAGATTACAACAACAGCTGATACTATGCCTCAAACCCTACTATGCCGAACCAGCTGATCCGCAGATTGGGCATTTGAAACCGAAGGATAGTCGAGACAAAAGGATACTTTCATAAGATAATGATGATTTTGGAAAGAAAACAAATTTATTTCCTTTTAATACAGATTAATGGTGTATTTTTTAGCTGAGTCTTTCTAAGTTGAAAAGGCAAGACAAGAAGATTGCCATTATTGAGGGATGTTAGATAAACAGGCCTCTATTATCTGACTTAACATAGTGGTACCACGGGATGTTCATTAGCCAAACACATTCCTCAAGCTGAAAAGAAAAACAAGCCTCCATCATCGGGAAATTCTAGTGTACTGGTGGGTATCTCATACCCACATTTACAAAAGTGAGAACAAATTTTGTTGTCAAAATTGTAATTTGAGTCCTACTTTGTGTAATCTTAGTTCTAATAATGATAATTACACCTCTTACGACATTTTACAAGTTTTTGAACAAATTCTTTGTCAATGTTGTAATCTTAGTTCTAATAATGGTAATTACACCTCTTACGACATTTTTACAAGCTTTTGAACAAATTCGTTGTCAATGTTGTAATTTTTGTTTAACTATATGTAAATAGTGTAAATGAATATGGTAACTTTTGTTTTCAATGTTGTAATTTTGGTTTAAATACTTGTAAATTTTTGTTCAAATAGTTGTAAATGAGGATATCTCATACCCACTAGTACACTAGCTTGTCTCTCCATCATCTACTTCTCCAGAGAAGAAAAAAAAAACTGAAAATTTTATTGCTGGAGTTGTTTAACATGGTGGTACTACATGATGCACCAACAAAGAAGCTAAAGGTACCAGAATTCCCTAACAAATTCTCTGCTAGGTCTCCTGGATTGATTTAGGCACCTAGCAACATATTGGTACCCAAAGATTTGATGCTAGAAGTGAAAACTGAATGAAAGAAGAAGAGAAGGAGGCCACTTGGATCCAATAGAACAAGAATCCTCCCAAATCGAAAAGAGTTGCTGAAGCACATGTGATCTGCCTTGCTTATCTTACTAAGCCTCCTAGCCCTAGTGATAAGGGCAAAGAGAAAATTTAAGTTTATTTTATTGATTGTGACTTAACCTATTTACTATGTTTTTTCATAGTTTATAGGCTCACTTTAGATAAGTAAGCAATGAATGTAAGAGTGAATGGTGATAGCATGCCACTGTTCTTATTGGCCCGTTATGTTGGCAATAGAAGGTCCATAGTCCTGTCATTCTAGCTTTAGCTAAATGAAATTTATTTATATTGATTACAAAAAAAAGATGGTTTGCAAAATTTTAAACTAAATTAAAAGAGAAAGAGCTCAAAGATAATCCATGCAATAAAATGCTTTAAGAATTCCAAAATGTTTAAGCATCATGATAGGGGTAGTGGGTTGGTAAGTAGCGGCCCATAGGTAAGCATCATTCTGAGAAATTGCCTTATCATCTTATGTATGCCAAACATAATAACCCTTCATCGCTTTAAAGCTAAATTATGCCTTCGGTTCCAATTTCTATATTTACAAGACTTGAAGAAATTTTTTATCACATCTGGTTTGGATATGACAATCAGCTACAGCTTTATTTAAGAACACAGACCAAAGTGTTGCCCTATGTACTTCTGATACTTCTGTAGTCTGTACAATTGCCACTCTCGAGTGATTTATTTGACTCTCACTCTTTTTGTTAAATGGAATCTTTAGTGGGAACCTACCTGCTACATAACTTGTAATAAAGCACTCGAAGTCTCCAACTAGAGTGCCAAGATATACCTTACTTTTGGCCACATCCTTTCTCTCAAAGTAAGAACCAGATTTGTGAACAACTTGCAAGTAAAAGTTGTATAGTATCAAGTATACAAAGCCCAGTTTTGTGAACAACTAGAAATATAATTCCGCCCTTAGTTTTTCTTAATGAACGACTGCAAGGTCTTCTCAAGTAAACGAAGAAACAATAATGGAGGAAATGTAAGCTGTATATAAATATAGCTCTCGCCTACTTTCTGTTCCATACAAGGTATATGCTTTATATCAAAATTATCAAAATATCAATTATGGGGCTGTCATTGAGCTTGTGGAATAGTCGCATGCCTTCGAAACAAGTAATTCTCTTCATGTTTCATTTCTTGGTTATTGCCAACTCTTTACACTCTCTGCAACAGCCAGCATCTTCCTACCAGGACGAGGAGAGCTTCGCCTTGCTCTAGTTTAAGCAAAGCTTTGTCATCGACAAATTTGCTTCTGTTGTTGAGGGTGCTTATCCAAAGGTTTTGTCATGGAAATCAGCTGCTGCTAAAGGATGCTGCTCATGGGACGGGGTCGAGTGTGATGAGGAGACAGGTCATGTGAGTGGACTTGATCTTAGTAGTAGCTGTCTCTCCGGCTCTATCAGCTCCAACAACACCCTCTTCCGTCTTGTTCATCTTCAGAGGCTGAACCTTGCGGACAATAACTTCAATCAATCTCAAATTCCTACTACCATGAGGAATTTTTGAATGCTCAGTTATCTTAACCTCTCTGTCTCTTCCTTTTCTGGTCAAATCACATCTGAAATTTCTCAATTGTCCAAGTTGTCGTCCCTTGATCTATCCTCCAATAGTGATAGTACCAGTGAAAGATCACTGACGCTAAACCAGTCCAATCTAAAGAGGCTAGTTCAAAACTTGACGAGTCTAGAAATGCTTCATCTCAGCTCCGTCGTCATTTCTGCACCAATACCCAATTCCATGGCAAATTTATCATTTTTAACATCTCTCCTCCTAGAGTAGTGCGAGCTGCTGGGCAAATTCCCAGTAAGTATTTTTAAATTACAGAGTTTAAAATTTCTTAATGTAGAATCCAATCCAGATCTCACAGGTTTTTTGCCGGCATTTGAACAAACTAGTCCTCTCATGTCACTGAGAGTTTCTAGAACAAGGTTTTCAAGAGACCTCCCTTTTTCTATTGAAAAGCTTGATTCACTGAATGAGTTAGTTGCTAGTCGATGCAATTTTTCAGGGTTGCTTCCATCTTCACTCTGTAATCTTAGGCGGCTGGTTTATTTAGACCTTTCAAATAATACACTTACTGGCTCAATCCCTGCTTCTTTGGCTACCCTTACCCAACTGTCACATCTGTCACTTGATACTAATCATTTCAGTGGTTACATCCCGTCTTCTCTTGGAAATCTAACCCAGCTCTCAACACTTTCGCTTGCATCAAATCAATTAGCGGGTCCAATCCCATCTTCTCTAGGAAACCTTACCCAGCTCATTGAGTTAGACCTTTCTGGTAATGATTTCGGTGGTTACATCCCGTCTTGCCACTAAGAGGCTGTTTTAATTGTTCACCATGTAAAAGATTATAAATGGCAATCTTATCTCTGGTAAGGCAATCAGGGACTTTTTTCATTATCTTATCTCACCAAAATATGTGGCATTTGTTTTACATATGCCACATATATAAAATCAACTGAGTCTTGCAAAAATTATCTCATTTACTCTAGCAAAAGATTTTTATTCCCACTTACCCTATTTAAAACAAAATAACAGGTTTGCCCTTAGCTTAGTTAATTAATTAATTAATTACATGTGGCTCTCTCTCCTCTCTCCCCGATCTGCAGCACTATCTCTCTCTCTCTCTTCCTTTTCTCGTTTTCTAGTGAGTTCTCGATCAAATCCCAAAATCATAGTCCGGCTCACTCCACGACAGAGGCTCCTGCTTCGAAGATGAGGATCCTTTTCTAGACGAGCTCGAGCTCGGTATTCACCCTGATCAAATCTGGCGAAAGACCAAGTCCATTCTCCACCCCCTTCCGAGTCACCCCGGACCTCCACAAGGAGTCCGACATGTCTAGCCCCTTCCTCTTCTACTTTTCCCTCTGCCTCTTTCAATTACTCGCCGGCAAAATCCAATTTGACGTAATACTCAGCTGGATCATCGTCTCCTTCTTCTTCCTGTACGTCGTTGTCAACATGTTGACGGGCCGTAACAGCAAGCTAGAGCTACACAGGTCAATGTTAGAGATAAGATTGACATTTTTGACTTAAAAGATTGCCATTGTTTTTTTTGTAATACCCTGAAAAATTAAAATTAATTTTTGATGACCTTTTAGAACTGATTTCGTAGTCGTAGGCACAACTTAGATGATGTGGAATTACCTTCAAACGAGTTTTTATCGAAAACCGAACATTTTTTTTCCCGGGGGGGGGGGGGGGGGGGTCACAAAAGTTGACTTTTTATACATTAGAAGTTTGCAAAACATTCCTTCACGGAAGTCGTAGAACTCGTATCGACGAGTTCGTGCATATGTAGAACGCGAAAATCAGAGTTCGTACGAAGAAGTTATGGCCATCGAAAAATGTTTCCAGTTTAGTATATATATATTTGGGTTTTTCCGGAAATTGGGCCATAATTCCCAAATTTCAATTTTTGGAAACCTCATCTCTCCACTCTCTCTCCTCCTGCCGCGCCAAACCCGACGCAGAGCAGCCGACCCGACCCGGTTCAAGCTCTCAGCTCCGACGTCCTCCAACCAAGTTACCACTGGTGTTGGACTCATCAGACTCCCTTCGCCTACGTCCCGGTGCCCTCATCTTCCTCTAGCAGCCACCATATGCGGCGGATAGAAGCCGCAAAGCTTTGAGCTTCAGGACCCGATCAGAAATCCTTTTTTCTAGTAACATCTTGGTCGATCCTTCCCGGTTCTGGGTTCCTCCCCTCCTCTAGATCATCCCCATGCTAGCCTTGAAGTATGATTTGAAGTGTGGAGCGAAAGATCAAGGTTTGAAGTTCAACGGTCCACAACGAATCTGGAAATGCGATCAACGGCTAGGATTGCTCTATCTTTCGAGATTGATCTAGGACAATTTAGGCCAATCAAGACTTAGCTCCAGGTATGAAAGTTGCTCAACTCCGCATGATGAACATTTGGTTGGTTTGAATTTTGAGAATTCGAGTTTGGGCCGGAGGCAGCGCCGCCACTGTGGCAGCATTTTCCAGCAGGTTCCGGCAGGCCAGGGACAGTTTCTGTTTATATTTTTGTTCTACTCGTCAATACGATCGTTTGCATATATAATACCCATGGACTTGATCGTTTATTGTCCATGGGTAAGTAAAAATAAGATTTTAATTATGAAAATGAATTTTTAGTTTTTAGTACACTTGAACTATAGTTGGTAGTGGTAACCATTCCTGAGTGGACGACAATGTATATATATACTTACGTGAAATGTATATCTGTATGGTGTGGCATTCAGTGAAGAAATAATGATTATTACTTTTGGATTATTATTTTCGTGCAATTATTATCTGCGAAAATAGAATATGTATTGGTGATTTTGTGGTGATATAAGCAACGTGTGTGAGTGGATTTGTTACTGTTTTGGGATATAACTTTCAGGAAAATAAAATATAGTGACATTGTGATGTATGGATTTTTGATGATTTTATTCAGATTATTGAATTGAATATCTACTTTTGTAGGATATATATATATATATATATATATATATATATATATATATATATATATATATATATATATTGGGGGAATGGTTGTGATGCAAATAATGTTTGTAAATGAGTTCATAGATTGTTTTGGGTTATGACTTTTCGGGAAACAATATGTCGTAGGAAATGGTGTTTTTATTGTTCTGAAAAGTGTTTGAAGATGTGGGAGTCACAGGTTGTGATTTCTCCTTTTGGTGATTTGAGTAACATTTTGGGTCCAGTGCGACTGTTTAAATGTTTTGATCTAAGGGTCAAGTTGACCTAAGGATTTGGGGTCGCAAGTTGTGACCTCGGGCAATATATCGGGAATCACGCCTTTGGCTGAGTGAGTGGTTACGATTAGTTAGAGCTCTAGTCTGTCTGCCAACATGTCCAGGTTGGACCGGATTTTCATATTGATTTGTTAGGTTAACATTTTCTATGATTTTGTCACGGTGTGACTTGTGTCTTTTTGGTAAAAGGTGTTGAGTTTTGGATGGATTTATTAGTGTGAGTTGATAATTTCTTTAATTAATTTCCTTGTTCATTTCTAATGTTTGATTTCTCATTTATTTCTCTTTTTCATTTTATTGTTTGATTTTAATGTAATCCCTTGAAACTAAACTATATACAGAGATTACTATGATTTTTGATTGTATGCATTTTGGTTATTTCCTGAATTAATTTTCTATGCATGGTTAATGGTCTTATTTAGTTTAATTGGGGAGTGCAGTGATGGGTGAGACTCGTAGTAAGTTGAGAAATATTATTATGTATTGTGATCTTGTTGAGAGGAAAGATGAGTGATTCAATAATCATTTGATTATTGTTGAGATTTCAAATGATTTGGGTTGTCATGGGGCGACTTGTATATCTATAAAAGGAAAGGATCTTGATTCTAGATATACTTATTGTGTTGTTTCTCTGTATTGAGTCAGAAAGGTGTTTGTGGTTATTTGGATTTACTCATACGAGCTTGCAAAATCTTACCGGGTTGTTGTCATAATCTGGTGCACTATTCCACAATATAGGGGTTATTGTGTAGGTTAGGATATTGATTAATCATCATTGATGCCGAGGTGGACTTTCTGTAACATGGGCGTAGAAAGGGTGCTTATAGTTGTAGTCTTCTGCTGTTTAGTGAGTTGGTGAGTGTGTTTACATATTGAGGGCACGTTTACTTACTTGGAATGGGAGGGAATGATTACGGAGTAAAAACACTCCTGTGTTAACTAACACATAAAGGAATCGAAATTACGGAGTAAAAACACTCATGTGTTTACTAACACATAAAGGAATCGAAATGATTTCGGGTAAAAGAATTCCTGTGTTTACTAACACATGAAAGAAACGGAATGGGTGTAGGTCCCACCTATTTATCAGGAATCGATTCTTGAATATTCAGGAATTTGATTACGAAGGAGGGAGATGGGTTTAGGAATCAATCCTCTGGAATCAATACCGATTCCTTTCTTCTCCCATTCCACTTGTCTCCGATTCATGATTATTTTCCATTCCAAGTAAGTAAACGTGCAATGAATTTTATATAGTTTATTTTGTAAACTCTGAGGATTGTAATTCGTGTTGTTTAATGCTTGGTTTAATTAAATTGAAAAAAAATTCTAAGCATATGAATAGGTTAGTTGAGTTTCACGTTTCGGATTGGAATTACTTATTCAAAGTTCGGGGCGTGACATTTTTGAACTCAGTTAACTCAATTTCTGACTCCCTGGTGACAAATGTATCAAGTAATTAAATTTTAATATAAACAAATAGCTAGGGTGAAAAACAAATGGTGGCAAAATAACATGATCAAGATAGACGATGCGTCCTGAATCATAACTCATCATCCGGCCAAAGGCATGGTATCCGATATTTTTACCTCTGTCACTACTGTGACTCTAGATCCGTGACCGAAAACATTTACAAAGTCCAACATGACTCAAAATGTTACACCAAAACTCAAATACTCTTTCAACACAATAAAATCAACAATTATATGATATATTGTATTCCTTCAAAGAGTAAATGCTCAAAACAATAACCTGAATAAAATCACAATTATCATGCATATTAATAACCTGAATAAAACCACAATTATCATGTATATCACAATGCCACACCGCCATCACAATATATATTTGGGAAATTATATTTACACAATCTTAAAGTCATATTACACATCTTATGCTTAATGCACCACTCATATAATCTCTCATTCTGATATTTTTCTAAAAACACCTCATAAAACTATCTAAATTACACTCAACATTCTCAGACGCTCCACATCAGAAAAGAAAAAACCTCTCTCTTTTATTATTTTCTTGAGATTATCGTTAAACCTAGATTCTCATATACCCATAGGATAGGAGAAAGGGTAGAGCTAGTAGCTACGACATAGATTCTTAGGTTTATGGCAATCATGAAACAAAAATGATACCATTGTTAGTGAGGGTTTTCTCATTCATTTTCTCAGATGAGAAGGTAATCAATACCCATAAAATCCATAAAATGAATCAACTCTTCCTTCAACCATTATTTATTTTTTTAACCATGATCAAGACCCCTTTCAATCATCTCATTACCTACAACTTTTCTAGTATTTTCTAAGGTTGTTCGTAAAGACGACCAGGAGAAGCTAAGACTTCGACGCCAAGAGAGGATGTCTATTTTGGTAATTTAAGTTAAATCTAATTTTTGGTATTAGTGGCACAAGAAAAAATAGATATGTGTATTAAGTATATAGTGGTGTATAAATAAAACTTCCCTATATATTTCACGTAAATATATATACACACACACGCGTGTAGTCATCCACTTAGGAATGCCACTAATACCAACTGTAGTCCACAATCGCAAAACTCAGGAAAAATCATTTTTATAATAAAATCTCATTTTACTTATGAACCATAGCCGATCAAGTTCATATAATTTAAAACAAATATTTATTTTCAGAAAACAATTTCACAATTTAGCAATTAAATCCAAACGATAAAGGAAACTCTGTTCATAAATGAACCTCGTGAGATTTTACTCACCTCTAAATCTCACTGTATATTCTCTTACGACCGAGATAAAGTACAGAACACTACCCGTCAATCACCTAAGTAAAATAAGTTCTCAACTTAGTACGCGATTAAAACGAAAGAGTTACGGTTCGAACCGATCATTTGAACCCAATGCCGAAGATTTTATCAATCAAGAAAAGACTTCCTCCCAGACCTCCCAATATCTTCGGAACACTTCTAGGATCAATTTCTCAAAATTATAAGACGATCCAACCGTCGGATCCTCACGGATCGTAAAACCGAGAAATAGGTTAAATCTAATATGCTTCAAATGGTCACTACATGACCCCATAGTATATCAACATGCTCATATCGACGAGTAGATGACAACCATGAAAATAGAACCCCAAAAATTGGTCGGACGTGCCGCTAGCAGTGGCTGAGTGTGGGCTCCACGCACTGTCGACAACCCCCAAATTGGGTCATGAAACTTATGCCGAAATGTTCATCTCAACATATACAACAACTTTCACAACCAGCACAATGTCTGAATCTAAGCCATTTGGCCGGAATTTACCACGAAAATTCAAGGAATCAGTGAAACCCTAGAATTTCAAATCCACAATTCGACCTCCATACTTCAAATCGCTTCAAGCTGCTTGGAGGGAAGGATGTGCGTCTCCTAGGCTTCAAAAGCCCCTAAAAATTGGGGCCGGAGGTGGCCGAAATAAGAAGTTTCTACAGTGACCCCGAAGTAGCACCACTAAAATTCTCCGCCTTACGACACCTTCTACAGCCAAAATCGTGCAACAAAGCTACCACAAACTTGAAGAAGGAAGAGAGACGAAGCGATTGGGACCGGTGGCATGGCCAACAGTGGTCAGACGGCCGAGATATGGCTAGAAGAATAAATGCGGCAATTTTTGTTACGATGCGAGAGAGTGAGAGAGAGAGAGAGAGAGACTCGGTTTCTGAAAATGGAAACTGGGTTTTCCCTAGAATTTCTGAAATTTTTCTATTTATCCAAAAATAAAAACTTTTTCCGTTGACCATAAATTCTTCATACGAATTTCAATTTTTGTGTTCTACATGTCCACAAACTCGTATCGATTGCGTTCTACAATTTCTGTGAAAGAAGTTTTCACAGAATCTTAACATATAAAAAGTCAACATTGAATCGAAGCATTCCGAGTGAATAATTGTCTGAAATAATTTATATTTCTCGATTAATCATTAGAACAAGGCATCGAAACCATAATTTGTACCAACTGAAACTTTTATTAATTTCACGCAAAATACAGAAAATTAACAAGAAAATCCAAGTCATTACAGAAACACATGCACTGGATACATACTTTCATACACAATTTATTTTATCCCCTCTCAAGTGAAACACACTTCCATACACGTACAATTTATTCGCAACATACATGAAATTGTTTAATATGGTTTTACATACGAGAGTGATGATTGACACTAGCACTGGGGTTTAGAGAAGCGAATGAAAGGAGCTCCTCATCAGTCTCAAATATGGCCATTTCTTCTTCATCGAGTGTCACCCATGCTTCGATCCCATCGCCACGTTTTGTATCAAACAGCGCAAATACGTTCTTCTGGTTGCTTTGGCCAGTAACCCATATTGGTTTCCCCCACCCAAAATCAACTTCATATACAGGGAGCTTGCACAAACTTGTGGCCTTATAAACACTGATGCATCCCTTGGTGTTTCTATAAAGCTCGCCCCTCTCTCTAAACAACTCAGACATCACCAAGAACCCTTCTTCCCCTTTGAATTTGCCCGCCTTTTCGTTGTAGAAGACTGTTGTGTCTCTCCTCATATTTGCCACCAACTCATGTAGTTCCATCTCGTTTGGTTTGAATACCACTTGAACTGGCCAAAACCAATTTCCCATGGCATTTTCCACTACTACCGAACCCATACTTCTACGGAAACTTACCATTTGCGACAACACTGCTGTACTTGAACTCGTCTCTGGCTTGGATTGATAAGAAGCAGCACGAGCACTTTTCAAGATGATTGCTGAAACAAGTTGTACATTTGTACCTCCAATTTTAGCCTTGAGATTGGCAATCTTCGTGACATCAAACACGAACCTCCTAGTAGTTAAACCTTGATACTCTGGCAACCACTTTGGTAACCCTAAGTTGTTTACAAAGGAGTCTTTAGCCGGCAACAGAGATGCTCCGTTAAATCGTGGTACCATTAGTTGACTCTCATATTCATGGTCACGATGTATGTCTGCCCATGCTCGTACAAATATTTGATATGAGGTTCCATCTGCGATCTTGTGCGACAGCGACACAGCAAGGGCGATTCCTCCGCAGTTAAAACGACTCATTTGGACAAGCAAAACTGCAGAACCTAAGGCGGAATGGGCAGTTTGAGGATCAAACTCCGGGATGAGGTTGTTGAGTAAGCTGTGTACAGGAAGTTTAAGCAAGTCCAAGAGCTGGCAGTTGACTTGGGCCTCAAGAAAATAAGCCCCTTCATCATTGCAGTCGACGGAAGCAGGGCCATTTAGTCGGCCGGCCAGGGGATAAAATTGAACCAAAGCCTTGGATAGCGATGTTTGTAAGCTCTCCGAAACATCATTTGAAGGAAAATGATCACTGGAGTAGAAATATATGATAGCAGGGTATAAGGTAGGAGGGAAGATTTGGTCCAAAAGAGAGAGGTTGAGAGTTCTTTGGTGATGAGGAGTTGGAGACGAGGGTCTAATGATCTTTCTTGAGGTGATATTTACCAGTGACTGGGTGCATGTTGCTGGTGAACCCATGGGATGATAACTCAATCTCTCGCTCTCACACTTCAGAACCAAACTATAGACGGTGTAACCAATAATGCCAAAGCTAGATTGCTGAATTGCTCTTTTCACAATAAGGTCAGGAGGCTTGTGATTTCTTGCTCAGGAGTAATTGGATGACCACTTACGGCAGATATATACCTTAAAGATCTCACCTACACAGAACTAAAATATGTCCCCACAAATCAAAGTATTCTATAAAATACAAATAAAAGAAGCATACGTTCAAAATATTCATCAACTAGGAAACCAAGAATGGAGATGGAGAAAAATAAAGAAATAAGGTAGCATATATCTGACTTGTCAATTAATCTCAATTAACCCTTCTAGGCCTCCATTAAACAATAATGGCCTACACATCGAGATAGTCATTTCACTTATTGGATTACTTATTTGTAATCATTTTTCCTGGAAAATGAGGTTGTCTGACTTCATAATTTCCGGAAGATATGACATTATTAAAGATATTATTGTCTTCAATTGGTTTTTCAGACTTGCACGCTTTATCAATCAGATTAATTTCTTTGTCATCAACAACAACAACAAAAAATTCAGATTAATTTATTTATTAAGAAAGACGTACTACACTGCTATATTTTCAGGGAAATTCTAGTGTAGTGGTGGGTATCTCATACCCACATTTACAAAAGTGAGAACAAATTTTGTTGTCAAAGTTGTAATTTGAGTCCTACTTTGTGTAATCTTAGTTCTAATAATTGTAATTACACCTCTTACGACATTTTACAAGTTTTTGAACAAATTTGTTGTCAATGTTGTAATCTTAGTTCTAATAATGGTAATTACACCTCTTACGACATTTTTACAAGCTTTTGAACAAATTCGTTGTCAATGTTGTAATTTTTGTTTAACTATATGTAAATAGTGTAAATGAATATGGTAACTTTTGTTCTCAATGTTGTAATTTTGGTTCAAATACTTGTAAATTTTTGTTCAAATAATTGTAAATGAGGGTATTCCATACCCACCAGTACACTAGCTTGTCTCATATTTTCAACTCGATGCAAATTTTGTGGAGTCTGAATTTTGTTTTCTGTTTTAGTTAGTGCTTGACTATTTGAATGTAATGATCGCTGAATTTTAATGAATTTACGTTAGAATTTGACTGCGGCTAAATGCAACCATGGGAAAGATGGTAAAATGAGATGGGGGATTTCGTATGGAAGAGCAGTGAAAAGTCATGAAATCTGTACGACTACAAGTTTCTCATGACTCCTCTATTGTATTTGTATTGAATCCTTAATTAATCAGATGATCAGATGATCATGCAACAAGTCAAGGATTCAAACACTAACCCTCTTACAATATGATAGGACGGTTAGATAGATGATAAAATTTGGGTGCAGAGACAAGAAAATTGGGCAAAAGAAGAATATTCAAAAAAAAAAAAAAAGGTTTTGGGGTGTAGTTACTTCAAGCTGGGGCATCTATGGCTGCAACCAGGATCGGTCAGATTCTAACTACCTGAGGCGAACAATTAAAATGTGGCCTCTCAAATAGATAGATAAATACTTATACGTTTTTCATCAAATGATAATATAAAATCATGTGTTTTGAACTCAATGAAAACAAAAACATGTGTTTTGATCAAAATAAATAAAACAAAAGTATAAAATTTTTATTCATACATAAAGTTATGAAAAACAAAAATAATTTATATGGAAAAGGAATGGGAAAACTGGGCTGCGAGGTGTCAGAACTCACAAGTAAAGGAAAAGGAGTTAAATCAATCATTGAAAAGACGAAAAAGGGCAAAAGGTCAGAGCCCAAGCTAGAATCTTGGTTGTAAGTTAGTCAGCAACTCAGAATAATAGGTTTCCGCTGGGGCAAGACGATACTTTGCCATCATTAGCGCAAAAACAATATATATTTACGCATAACTCGCAGGCCCCCGAAGACCGGTGGTCTGAGATGCCTGCCTTAGGCGGTATCCCTCAGGGCCGGCTCTAATTATAGTCTCCAAGAAAATTAATAAGAACATAAAATGCAGGGTGAGGCTCTAGTGAGAACTTCATGAAGACATATAAATCAGTAGTTAGATGACACGTGTGTTGAATAAATAATATTACGGAAAATCATATAATACATACCGTATGTCATACACACATTTATAAATGTAACAACAAATTGTTGTTAGAGTAGTAATGTACATGAGTCCTATTCTGTGTAATCTTAGTACTATTAATAGTAATTACACTACCTACGATCTTATTCCAAACTTTTGAACAAATTCATTGTCAATCTTGTCATTTTAATTTAATTATATCTAAATAGTGCAAATGAATATGATAACTTTGTTCTCAATGTTGTAATTTTAATTCATATAAATTGTAATTTTTGTTCAAGTAGATATAAAATGAGTGTAGATAAACACCATAGTATCAGAATCTCTGATATTACAACTAAAATTTGGACAATTCATACAACCGTTAATTCAAAAGTTCACATTTTAGAGTCTCCCTAAGATTCAGATAATTTACATTCGATTAATGCTAGGTGAATCATTTTTATGGTATTTCATGCATCCCACACAAGATGTAGCAGTTGATAAAATACAAAATCCAACCTATTAGAGAATTTTATAATATGATGTGGCTATTCCACATTAACAGTTATATAAGGTGGGATGTATGTGGTATAGAATATGATGTGGCTATTCCGGCCACATTAATAGTTATATAAGGCGGGATGTATGTGGTATAGGGTTTAGGGCTATTAGAGTTAAATTTAATTACAACTCTAAACCCTACAACCTACCACTAAAGTTATATTTAATTACAACTCATGCCATCAGCTCTCTCTTCCCTGATCCATTTTAGAATAACTTCTCTCGCTCTCTCTCAAATCCATCGGAATCTGGGTCACTATCCATCATCACAGACGACCGCGGATGATGGCGACGAGGATAATAAACTCAGTTTCTGACTCCCTGGCCAGCCGCCTCATGCAGGTATTGTCTTCTCACTCCAGTAATGGCGCCAATCAGTGGCAGCGGTCTTCCGGCGATTTTGACAACTCGGCCTACTAGATCTCCGTCTCCGGCGGTAATTTCAAAACCTATTTTAAATTACGATGCCATTTTTGAATCTCAGATTTTGATGACGATGACGATGATGGTTGGGAACAAAGCTGCAGAACCAGAGAACCAGGTTGGCAAAGAGAATTCCAAGGTAAAGGTAGTTCATTTTTGTGTGTTTCAATTGATCTTGATTGTTTATGATCACATGCACTGGCGGATCTACATACATTATGGGGTGGGGTCAAGCCCACCCGAAAATTTTGAAGAAAAAAATTTTCTATATATAGTGTCAACAAAATTTTGTCGTCTTGATGTTAAAACCCACCCGAAAATAATTAGGAATAGGTTTTCAGTCTCCTCTCCGTCATTTTCATCACTAATCAGCGATTGAGTCCTCGTTTTCTTCTTCACTCAGGTTTCTCATTCTCGTTATCATAGCCAGTAAGCCACTGCTTGTTCTCTTCCAGATACTCTCGCCTCCTGACGTTCGTCGACGACAATACATAATGATATTTCTTACATTTGTGCATAGTTGTAATGAAAAAAAATTTGGCCTTCGCCCAAAAGAAGAAACTTGAATATGTAGCCCACCCCAAATTCAACATTTTGAAGCAACATTATCATTTTGAAGTTAATTCACAATCAGAAGAACCTTGCCACTGTACTCAGCTTTACATCATTTCCATGAATATCCTGCAGTCAAATGCATCAGTATACAAATTAATTCGGTTCACATATCAAACTCATTTCGCCGACATATTAGAATCCGAACAGTTCCGGTTCCGGTGGTCGCCGCACAGCCTTGAACACGGCTTGCAGTTTTTGTAGGCTCCCGAGGCCTTCAATGCCATATCCTTGATCTTGATGCAATCTTTGGCCTCCACTCCAGCATCTGCTCCCAAATCCATGAAAATTACAAACACAAAATATCAACAAATTAGCATCTAAACAAAAGAAACAGCAACAGAAACAAAATTAACAAGTGGAACGCATAAAAATGGTTCAAGAAATTAAAGGAAAAATAGGTCTGAAATTGAAAATTGAGAGGACTCACCGACACTGGAGAAGCCGACGCGAAGGGGTTTCTTTGGCTCGAGAGTGTCGTCAGCGGGGGGTCCTTTCTTCTAGCCCATTGTTTGTTTGGGTTAGGGTTTTGGGAGCGGGAAATGAGAACGAAATTAGCGATGAGGAAGAAGAAGTTGTAGGTACAGATCGAGTCTTAAGCACCGAATCTCGGCCGCAGCTCCCATTGTCTTCATGATTACCGTTGCCTTCCAGTTCGTCTCTAGGTCGCTTTCCAGTCGAAGATGAACAGTGGCCATTGGTAACTCGGCTCCAGCCGGAGAAAGATCGGCGCAAAACGACATCGACTTCAGAGACGGCAAGGGTCTTGGTTTTGAAATTGAAACACAAATTGGGTATATTAATACCAAGGGTAAAATGGAAAACGAAAATATCACTAATTGACCTTTTTTAACGAGGGTTAAATTAATATTACTAACAATTTATCAAATAGGAAACTAGGTGATATTTTTATCATTTTACACTATAATGTGACATTTTCCTTCATTTTCTTTTTTGAAAATAAATGTACGACTCCACGAGTTTCATATTTATGCAAAGATCACTACAAAAAAAAATTGCAACGGCCACGGCGCAATGCCGTCGCAAAAACCTCTTTTGCCGTCGCAAAAGAGCATTGGCGACGGCTCTGCTACGGCAATTCTTCCGACGCCGTTGGTGGCGTCGCCAATGGTATTTGCCACGGCAATTCGCCGTCGCAAGACTATTAGCAACGGCAAAACGATTGCCGTCGCAAGAATTTTGCGACTGAAAAATGCCGTCGCAAATACCAATGGCGACGCCACCAACCGCTACTGAAGTTTTTTGCCATCGCCAAAAGTCATTTGCTACGGCAAAAATGCCGTCGCAAAAATAATTTTTATGAATAAAAAAAAAATTGACATGCAAATATGCATGCCATTTTTTTTTTTTTATGAATAAAAACTATACAAAAGGAATGAAGCTTATATAAAAAGAAATATTACATTTTAATTTTCCTCATGAATGTTACAAAAGGAATGGAGCTTCTACCAAAATTTACAAAATTAAGCTTTACAAGTTAGTTATTTTCCTCTACTTCAAGATAAACTTTGCAGGGATCTTCCTCGATCTACTTCACATACCAATTACTCTAGTGTTGTTGCAAGCCTCCTATAACAGAAAATCAGAAATCTTCAAGCAATCATTAAAGAAACAAAAAGCTAGAAAATTAATGGGAGATGTACATGACACAAAAAATTCAAATATCACAACTTATAGGATACTAAATTATATATAAACCATTTCCGTTACCTGAGCAGCAAGAGTGTGAAGAAAAGTCCAAGTGGCTCCTCTGACCCCTTTTTTTTCGTCACAACAGCAGCCAATTTCTCATAAAGAAGTCGTACATCATAGAGCCTACAAGGACAAGCAATTACAAGCATTAGTGAAGTCGGCTCTTCAATCAGTACAAATGAATAATCCATAAAAGTCAAAACAAATAACCAAGAGCACAAGAACTTTGCTTTTACCTTAAGGTTATCAGCATTCCAGATTGCACCTTCCACGTTATCTCATCCTAACAACCCCCATTCCATTTACAATTTCTAACATTGGACATTTAGCATAATCCACAGTAACCCCATTATCCAAGATTATACTAAAGGGCTCTGATAAACACAATTCAAACATAAAGGACCAAATTTCATCAAGAACTGAAGATTTGTTCATTCTATCTATTCGCCAATTGAAGGGTATATTCAAATTGGACAAGTTCTGAAAAGGCATGATCTAATAAAAACAAATCTTTAAACTGCTCACGTCAAAATCAAAGTTCAAATTTAGCATATTACACACAATAACCCTCCCCACAGTCCCACCCCCACAATTGTCATTTCCAGAATTTGTTTCCTTACTCAAATCATGAAGCATAATTGAAAATACCAAGCCATTGCCTTCTCAAAACTTTCTTCACAACCAAACAAAAGCAAGTAAATTGCAATAAGAACTGTCACACTAAACCCATATTAGCAAAACCCAGTTACAGAAAAACCTCAAATTTTTGGACAATTTCTAAACCCCATAATCCACAGTAACATTGGACAATTTCTAAACCCCTGTATTCAATCTTGGCTTCTACAGAGAAAGATTCAACACTAGGAACAAAGCTTGATGACAAGAGAACAAATTAGCTCATCATTTCATCCTGATCAGTATCAATTCATCTAGGAATCTAGGATATAGTTTAGAAAAGCTTGAAGACTAAATGAAACTCTACCAGAAAATCATGAAACATTCCTGTTCCATCAGCATCAGAATTTCGATGATGAATTAGCATTGATTAACAAAAACATATCTCAAGACTCTGACAGTATCCATCAATTGTTGCCAAATTCTACTACATAGACTGAAAGTACATATTTTCAATTATAAGATGAGATTTTTCCAAGACAAAAGATAGCACCAACACCACTCCCCCCCCCCCGGGAGACAAGCAAGAAACCAAGACTGTAAAGTACAAATTTCATTCAAAATCATACCAGCTAGCGTATCAGGACCATAACTCTGTACTACGTTAATGCGTCCACCAAAAAGAGGCTCCGGGATGGAGGCCATCACGTGATTGGTAAAAGGTTCGGCCTCTGAAATACAAAAGAATGAGTTATGGTGATGAAAAAAATAAAACCAAAAATATCATTTATATTGACAGTATGTCATAAGAAGAGTGAAAAAGAATCCTTGATTAAACATATAAGTAGTGAAGCTGCATCTGCAATGACATCTATGAACCCTCAACACCAATTCACTTTACGAATTCTAAGTAAGTTATGCATCACATTGGGAAACCATCTAGGGTAGAGAAGTAGTTAACTTGATTAAAAGACCAAAATTGTTTGAAAAACTTTGACACAAGAAGTCCAAATTAACTCTAAGACAGTATGCAGGCATCAATTGCGTAGATGTTATATATCTCTCTAGAAGAGACACATAACAATGACATCTTTGAAACCCTTAACAATTATTCACTTTACAAATTCTACATCTTATAAACTTGGCTGGAAAAGTAATTAATTAAAGAGTTCAATTGTTTCAAAAACTTGCACAACATCTCCAGACTCTGACAGTATCCATCAGTTGTTGCCATATCTACTCCAAACAAACAAACCAAATTCTACTACATAGACTGAAAGTACATACTTGCAATTATAAGATGAGATTTTCCCTAGTACATACATTGGAAAATGTAATATTTAGTAGCAGATCTCCTCTCTAAGGCTGATATACACGTAAATCCTTCAAATTTGGGCATTATCATCAATAGGAATCGTCCTGAAACCAAAAGAAACAACCAAAATACAGCAAAATGAACCTCAGAACCTCAACATTGCTTCCAATCTTTTTCCCAAAAATTCACAGAAACAAACTAGCTCACATATTTGATAAAGAAGAAAACAAAGTCTAAGAGAGAGTCAAACTCATAGCGAAAGAAAAGGAACCGCAAACACAACCGTCCAAACAAGAAAAGGAACCCCAAAAGCAGTAAAACCAGCGGAAAACGCCCAAGCCCAGACCACCATGCTTCACCAAACCCATAACGACAGCACCACCAACAGCAATCCCCGGCATCAGATCGCCTCCTTGGGCCACTACGCCGCCGCACCACATATCTGCGCCGCCGCGTCGCCTCAACCCAACGAAGGCCACCCCAGAACCCGATCCACGTCCGAACCCAGATCCGAAAAGGAGCTAGGTCCGCACCAGCCTCACCTCTGGCATGGGATCGAGCATCCAGTAGCCGCACAGATCTCCGATGCAGCATAGACACCAGATATCGCTTCCGGCAAGCCGCAATCAAGCGCCACCCCTCGTCTGCCATCGGCCACGATTCGGAGAAGACAGATCGAAAACGATCTGCCAGACCCGAGCTCGACCCTCCTAACTCCATCCATGGAACTCGCTTCCGCCAACGACAAACGCTGCCATCCCAGAACCAAATCCTCTCCCGGACCGGAACGCAGCAGCGAGAGCGCCGGCGGCATTCGGCCGAGAGAGAACTGACGAACTGTACTGTTTTCTCCTCTCTCTGTCGCGCGCGTGGGGCGCGTTCTTCCTCTCTCTCTTAGACTCTGTTTTCTCTTAGGAACTGCAAACGTAAGTTGAAAAGTAAATAAAGGCTACGGCAATGGTAGCGAAACAAGAATGAGGAAAAACTTTGCTACGGCATCTTTAACGCGGTCGCAATTGAAGCATTTTTATGCGACGGCTCTCCTTTGCCGTCGCAAAATAATTTTAATTTTGCAACGCCTTGTTTCCCGTAGCAAATCTATGACCAACGGCGACGGCATTTTAGCGCCGACGCTAACTGTGGTGGCCATTGCAATTTTTTTTTGTAGTGTTTTGTGAACAGTATCTGACCCAGGGTGAACTTGCCCTATTGCCTACAAAGAGTGACATTTGTCTATCGATATCCAAATATTCTTCACTAGTTAAAACCTGAACAAATTCTTTATATGTTTATAAATTTTTATAGATCTTATTTTTATTCAAAATATCGCACAAACAGTACAATGTTTCTTGTCAATCCAAGCCTTTTGTCCAATTGTGTAAACCTGTCATTGAATTTCTGAGAGAAGCGATGAAGATGTCCTTTCCAACGGTACAATTTATCTAAAGACCTCTTAGATTCTTCACTAGTTAAAACCTGAACAAATTCTTTATATGTTTATAGATTTTTATAGATCTTATTTTTATTCAAAATATCGCACAGTACATTGTACTGTTTCTTGTCAATCCAAGCCTTTTGTCCAATTGTGTAAACCTCTCATTGAATTTCTGAGAGAAGCGATGAAGATGTCCTTTCCAACGGTACAATTGATCTAAAGACCTCTTAGAGCATCTCCAGTAGATATGTTAAAAATTTTGGGTCAAATTTGAATTTGAATTTGACAGATGATGTGGCATTTGACAATTTTACTATATTTACACTCCAACCCATCAGTTAAAATAAATGTATTTTTTATTAACTTTATGAATATTTTATTAATCACAAAATGCACCATCTCCATCTCCTTCTATTTCTCTTCTTCGCATCCTCCTTTTTCTGCTCCTGATCTCTATCTTTCTCATCCTTCTTCATCTCTATCCAAAGCCCATGACTCATTCTTCTGCTCAAATCCAGCTGCATAAGCTCAATACAATCACATAAACATCCAAATCTATGAAATCTAGCCCTTGAATTCTAAGATAGAGCAACAACCCCTTTCATCTTCTTCATCAGATCGATCACAGAGAGACTATTATAGAAAACCCAGAAGCCAAAAACGAAGAATTATAGGGAGAGGAATTAGTGTGAGACATTTCTTGCTTTCTTGTTTTATCTGTGAAACTCGGGTTAAGACTATAAGTTTTGCTTCATTCTGGGTACTGGATATGATGAAAGAGAGGGATGAGAAAGAATCAGAGAGGAGTGAAAAATAATTTCAAAAGAAGATTTGGGATTAATCTAGGATTTTGATGTTGTAGAGGTTGTTCCTTTCTCTCTGAGATTAATCTGGGATTAATCTGGGATTTTGATGTTGGGATTAATCTGGGATTAACCTGTTTTGATTAATCTGGGATTTTGATGTTTTGTGAGATGTGGGAATTAGGAAGAGAGAGACCAGAAGGAAAGAGGGAGAAGAAGAGAGAGTTTTGTCGATCTGGGTAGGAAGAACAAAAGAGAGAGACGCGAAAGAAAGAGAAAGAAGGATAGAGAAACAATAAAAAAAAGAAAAGACAGATGAGTATAGCACTGTCAAATTTGACAGTTTAGTTTCAATATGTCATCCACGGTGGCAATGGCATATGGGTTGGAGAGTATTTTCATATGTCATTTATAGCTGTTGGGCTGCCATGTGGATTTTAACACATCCATTGGAGATGGTCTTAGATACGCAATAAGGAATTAAAGGCAAAGCCTTGGTGTAGATTTTAGCTTTACATATTTAATGTATTTGTTGTACCGCACTTATACAATACATCATTGGTGACCTATGGTCTGTTGTTTATTTAAAATAATCGATATTGTACATGTTACACGTTCAAATCTCACTAATATTATGAAATAGATAGGGTGAGAAGAGAGGTTAGCCCAAGTGGTGAGGGGTTTGGGAATTCTGTTACAGTTAGGCGATGCATTCATTCCCCTCCAATGTTGGGAAAAAAAAAAACAAAAACAAAAAAAACAAAAAAAATTTAAAAAAAAATCCAGAATTGGTGTAAGAGAACTTGTCTCTCACTCTCTTTTGTGAAGCATCAGTATGAGGCCACGCCGCAGTATAATAGGCTTGATAAAAATTAACAAGATGAGATAACAAAAAACAGACTAATCTGGAAACTCATATATCTCATTCCAAACTTGGAACATTGGTGTTCTGATGAACAACGTTCTGCTTGTTACAAAAATGGGGCAGATGACAGAAACTTTTTACAGGATGAGATAAAAGGATAAGAAAGTGGGTAAATAAGAAAAAATGTACAACCCCACCCAATGATCCATCTTAGCCCTCTTTTGTTCTAAAACTATCCTGATGTGAATCAACATGGTAAATGTAAAAGTAAAATTAATGAGGGTGACAGCAAACACTCACCACCAAATTAGTCTGTAGAATGGCTTGCCTTTCCTAATTTTCGTGATCACCGAAAGCCAAGTTGAATATCTGACTGTAGTCATCTACAAAGTGAACATCCAGGCCTTCCTTTACATTGGGGGTAAGCTCCTCATAATCCCTCTTGTTAGCTGAAGGGAATATGATGGTCTTCACTCCGCCCCTCCTCGCTGCTATTGTTTTCTCCTTTACCTAAATTGTTAGCAATTATGAAATTTAAGATCCACCAAAATGTGCTCAAAAGAAAAGACATGAATATATACAGAAATCTAAGGGGTATGGTTATAGAAATCGAAGGGGACTTAAGAGTGACACTAACTTGTTTTTACATCACTTCATGGAACTGAAATCTTCATTATAAGGAACCAGGAGTGTATCATAAAGAATCACATTAAACATCCATAATTTCCAAAAAAAAAAAAAGAAACCCGTATGACTTGAATCATAATATAATATAAAACAAATTCATTATGTATGTGTGTGTGTACAGAGAGAGAGAGAGAGAGAGAGAGGTTTAGCATACCCCGCCAATTGGAAGGATCCTCCCGGTTAGTGTTACTTCCCCAGTCATTGCTAAATCCTTGTTGACAGGCTTCTTCATGGCAAGGGAGAGCATGGATGTTATCATAGTACAACCAGCACTGGGCCCATCCTTAGGTATAGCCCCTGCAGGAATATGGAGATGAAGCTTGGAATCGGCAAAGAAAGTGTTATCTGGTTCTTTATCAAGCAATATCGATCTGGCAACAGTGTGAGCAATATGGGCACTTTCTCTCATGACATCCCCAAGTTGGCCTGTGACTTGAAGTGCTCCTTTCCCGTGAGCTTCCTCAACCTGAGTGGTCTCTATATACAAGGGGCAACCACCCATGGCAGTCCAAGCAAGACCCATAACAACTCCAACCGGAGTCTGTTCGTAGATGTGTTCAGCATGGAAAACAGGTTTCCCAACAAAATCAGGTAAGTTTGATGAGTCAACCAACACTTTCTCAACTGTTTTTGTTGCTTCACTTTTGGGAATATTTCTAGTATCTCTTCGAACCTGTAAAAATGAATTCAATCATCAATGCCCTGTAAAAATGAAATCAATCATTTACATATGCAAAATGATATGACTATCTTTTTAAACCTGTAGCATGGAGGTCCATAAAATTGCAGCACAGAGTAAACAATTCTTTGCTAAATACCAACTACTTCTGAATTTTTCCTCTTTCTTTTAAAGATAGAATTGTTTTAACTGCATTCAAGTTGCAAAGTAACTCATACCTAGTAACTTTAAATATCATTAGACTCCTGTTTTGGTGTAGAAAAGAAGGAAAGAAGAAAAAAATTATTAGATACCTTTGAACCAACAACATGTTCATCACTATCTGCAACTTCAACAACTGCAGGTTCATCTGAGAGAGACTGTATTTTATCACCAACTGCCGGTTCATTTGCTGCTCCTTGTCTAACAAGTTGCAGAGCTATCTGCAAAGCAAACAAAAAAAAAAGAAGAAGAAGAAGAAGATAGGTTAAAGCATATCATTGTTCAAAGGAACTAATTCATTATCGTATCATTGGCCAAAGGAACCGGATACATATCATTGTCACAGAAGATTATGAGCTTGTTCCGGATTTATGACTTCATAGTGAAATCATATATCATGGACCTAAAGCACCTATCTCCCTGAAGGCCTGGACCTAAAAGAGAACTACTGACATAAGGTATTTTTTCTGTCATGATGAAATTTCAATTTTATAACGATCATACTACTCTGATATTTTTCCCAAACCTTGCGGTAGATTCTTTCTATGTGCTGCTGGAGGTTCCTAACACCTGCTTCCCGGCAATAATTTTCAATGAGTGCAAGAAGAGCTGCATCGGTCACCTCAACCTGAAATATGTCAATTACCATATACGTAAAGACTACTGCATATATTAAACAAATTAGATACAAAATGACATATATTAGTACCTGTTCAGGTTCAATGCCACATGCTTCACGTGTGGTCTTCTCCAAATACTCTCTAGCAATGTGGATTTTATCATCAGTAACGTACCCAGCGATGGAAACGACCTCCATTCTATCCAACAGAGGAGTTGGAATCATGTGCACAACATTTGCTGTACAAACAAACAGAACCTACAATAAAATTTCCACGCATGATTTATCAAGCTATTGAACAAGGAGGGAAGAAGAAAGAAGCCATCCTTGATCTTTGTTAGAGTCATCTGTTGCAGAACTTACATGAACATTTTGCAATCATCAGTACAATACTGAATATGTTAGGAGACTACATCTTTCCTAATGTTCCTAGTACATACACAAATCTATCATGAGGAAATTATGTTCTAGTTGCTGGTCAGTTCCTCTATTTACAACTTTAATGCATACATCTCTCAGTATGTAGGTTAAAAGAAGTGGACATCTAGGCACCCCCTTTCCTTTACAATGAAGTTTTAAAATAACGGTGATACCCATGCACCAGATGGTTTGGAGATCACTAGTAAATTACCAGAAAAGTCGCAATTTTCTATGGAAATAGTAATTAGCATTTGCTTACCTTAGATAGGTCAATTGGAACATCAAGATAATGGTCTAGAAAATTAGCATTTTGCTCTGCATCTAGAAGCTCCAACAATGCACTTGCCGGATGACCAGCATGCCCCCTTCCCAACTGACACAAAATGAGGCCAATTTCAAGATTGAAATCATCAATCATTAATGAAACTCGAAACACACATTATGTTTGCTAATAAGCATTTTATAAATTCCGGACTAAAAAACAGACCAAAAATCTGATGCAAGAAATCCAACTATTTATTACCTTGTCAATCTCATCGATCAGAACCAGAGGATTAGCTGTTCCCACAGTTTTAAGGCATTGTACCATCTTTCCTGGCATGGCACCAACATAGGTTCGACGATGCCCCTAAATGTAATGTTAAGGTTAATTTTTTAAAATTTAGCTGCATGTTGTAGTAATCAAGATTCTTGTTTATAGAGGTTCCTGTACCTTAATTTCAGCTGCGTCAGTTAACCCTCCTACAGAAAATCGAAAGAAATTACGGTTCAAGGCATGTGCAATTGAACGACCAATGCTGGTTTTTCCTACTCCAGGTGGGCCAGCGAGACAGATGATTTTTCCTGTGCCATATAATCAAAGCATTAGTAATCCATACTACTGTAACAATATATATCAAACAGTTTGCAAGCATTGCCACAAAACTTGATAGAAATAACTATAAAATAAGAGCCAAGATCATGGAAAACAGGGTCAATCCCAAACATCAAGATAGACAACTATGAAAGAAGAAGACTATACCAACCTTCTGACATTCCTCTGAGTTTTCCAACAGCAATAAATTCCAATATCCTTTCTTTTACTTCAGTTAATCCATAATGATCTTCATCGAGAACTTTCTGCGCCCGAAGAACATCAAAATTCTCATCACTGCATTTGGAGTTGAGATGAAAGAACTTATGAAAGGTCAGCGCTCAATAAGGTGCACATTTTTCTATAAATAAGAGAATAACAATACATAATCCAACAAAATGGCCAGATGCATTCGCTTCTAATCTTTCAATAAAAGTAGAAACATCGAACCAATAAAGGTTTACTTTACAGTTAATCCCCTACCCACTCTAGATTATCTAAATAAATTCTCAACTTAAGGTTAAGAACTTCAACAAGTACCATGGTTTACAAAAATCCTTTATTTACAAATACCGTTAAGGATTATAATAGGAATCACAAGTGTGGCAGCAGTAGTTATAAGTGGCTGTCTATTCTAACCATACCGTACTTTGTCCAAAAAATCTGAATAAAAAATCTTTCATCATTCTAGTCTTAACCAGAATGAGGTGAAAATTGTAAAATCTCCCTCCCCATTCATAAAATTTAAGTAAACTGAATAGAGCAATAACCTGTAATTTCCCCAGGGAAGTGAAATCAACCAATCTAGATAATTACGTGTTATATTAAATTCACTTGAACTGGCATCCAACAGCTGCATTTTGCTAAGCTCTTCTTCTATGACTTGCAAAACATTAGGTGGGAATTTTTCCCTATTTGGTTCAAGCCTCTCCCTAAACTTTTCTGCACCACAAGATCAAAAAAGCAATGCAAAAGTTACATCTATGTGCATGAACAATCAATAACTAAATCAATTCATCCATTTATTTCCACATAAGTACTTAATGCTAATAAGTTTTGCATACAAACAATTATTCATATATATAAGGCACAGACTGTATATTATTTAGAGTATAGAAATTATACAAAAACACCTATGCCTACGAAATGGATGAATTACAAAATACTAACCACAAAGCGCTGTTCTATCATCAGCCTCTAATCCCAGTTCCTGAATCATGCCAACCCAAGTAAATTCCAATGAGGCACATGGTTGAATAAGGAAACTGGGATAAAACTCCCAAAAATAATCAAATTAAATCAATTAATGGTAAACTATCATACATAGCCACTAGAGATGCAGCACTAGCACGGCCTGACCTAAAAAGATATATTTGATTAAGGTGGAGACAAATACCTTCTTTATTGCTTTAAGCTGCTCATTTAACAATTTGCGACGCTGTTCAGAAAGTATTTTCTCTTCCATTTTTTTCATAAGAGATGCCTGAGTACGAGACACAAAACAAAAAGTTCAGAATATAATCAAACACTCTATTTTTATGTTGACAATATAAACAATAGGTGCCATATACCAAAACAATGGCATAGTGCCATTTCATCATACCTGAATCTTACTGATCTCTATCTCTTTCTTCACTAATTCTAGTGTGAGCTTTAAACGATCATGCACCTGGGGGGAAAAGTGGCAGAAATCAAACCAACAAGAATAAAAAATAAAAATAAAAAGATAAATATAAAGCAGAGATAAGCATGGACGTGAAGGCTAGAAGTCGATGAACAAAAGGTTTTGAAGATTTACATTCTTCTTGATTTGAAATGGTTTTGATAACGGACTACATAAAAAGTGAGCTCTCTAATTACCAGCCACCAGCATTAAATTTGATTCGTACTCACATCTATCTCTTCAAGTACTTTTTGGCATTGCAATTTGTTTGCACCAGATATAGCAGCCCCAAAATCTGCTATCCTTGTAAAATTAAAATCACTTATATGCTGCACAAATTGAAATGAAAAGAGAAAGTTAACAGGAAGGAATTGAAAATCCAAATGATCAAATACCTAAAAAGATAATGACCTGTATACAACTCACTCAGTGATTGTCATAACAATATGAAGCATATACTAATTACTTCATGGAGTCATTTAAAGACAAGGGGAACCAAAATGAGGGGACAAAAGAGATTTCACTGATGATGCAAGAACAAAGTTGCTAATGAACCAATAAGCACAGAAGCATAAAGACACTAAGATGTCCCAACACTAGGAAAAACAGAAAAAAAACCTGAGTATATGTTTGAGCATGATCTCTCCAAAGAACACTAGTCTCCAGAACATCTCTTAGAGTTGATATAACCTCATATGATGTTGCCTTTATAACATCATCATCCTTGTCATATGGCTTATCCTGTAATGCAAACTCTATCCAAATGAGAAAAGGGGAAATAAAAATCTATATATGAGTGGAACCTCCTAAAATGATAAATTTGGGCCAAATAACAATATACTGCAGACATCTTGCCTTGAGATGATCAACTTTTACAGTCACGGGATCCTCATCAACCTGCAAAGGAAAAAAAAAAAAAAAAAAAAAAACTTGCTCAGATCAACACTGTTTATTTCAAAATTCAAAATTATTATACATGTATGCACTCATGTAAATAAACGTGGTGTTTTGTCATGAAGCATGAATCATATAACAAGTAATGATGAACAACTCTAGATATGACATATCAAGACATCAATGAACATATATGCTTACTAATTAAATCCACTCACCATCTCTGTAATTCGAAGTCGCCTATGGCCGATTAGGACTACTTGGTCTCCTTGAATGCTTGAAATCTAATACACGAAAAATACAAGTAAAACCAGGAACGAAAATTCAAAAGGAATACAAGTTAATCTACAAATGAGAATGCAAAAGGCAAATGGGGGCAACATCAGATACCTGGGCAAGCGTACCAACTTCATGCAGACGATCAAACAACTCTTTCCCTTTCAAATCAGGAATGTTATTCTCTGTCTCAGAACAAGGGTCGGTCCCTGGTTCATCCTTGACAAGGAAAGCACCGGCGTATGGAACTTGCCGGTTTCTACTTTCCTGTAGAGCTGCTAAGAGTTTAGGATCCTACAACACCGAACAAGGTATAATTCAGTTCAATCCCCTTCATAATCAGCAATTTCACACACAAAATGAACCCATTAACACGAGAAATATCCCAACACTTCAAAGCATTAACCCCGAAAAGCAATATGATTCCAACTCTACTCAAAAATCTCACATACCTTCACATATATTGGCATGTAGAAACCCGGAAACAGTGGTCTATGCGGCAATGGCAATGCTAAAACCTGCCTCAAATCCCACACAAGAAACACAAAAATCACTAAATTGCCTCCACAAACATACAAAATGAAGAAACTTCTTAACAACAAAGTTGAGCATTTCCTTATATTAACCAAATGACACCACTTTGCTAAAGCAAAAACTAAACCCAACAAAAAACCAACCTTTATATAATCTTCAGGATTAAGATTTGTGGGTATGATAGCTGATGATGATGACGACTTGGACTCAGCCTCTGCTTCATTTCCTAACCCCTTGAACTCGATTTCCACCACCCCATCCCCGTTTTTAGCGTCAGAGCACAAAAAAGCTCGACGGCCCAAGTTGGGATTCCGGCGAGTGAAGCCGGTGATAGAGCCAAGAGCTCGGAGAAACGGTGAGGCCGCCGGAGAAGAAGGAGAGAGGAGTTTTAACATTTTTCTGGGGTCAGCAAGAATTCAAATTTAGAAGAAAAAGGTGAAAACTTTAAGCTAGGAAAACCGCCATTGTTGTGGAAACTTGAAACTTCAAAGAAAAGCCCATCATAAACCCTGCTGGGTTTTATTTTTGAATAAATTACATTTCATCCATCGAGTTAAAGAGTGATTTTTACCGTCGTTTACTAATTAAGACTATGGCTCCATTTAGCCAAAGCCATCGGCCGCCGTTAAGACTTGTTTTCCTTCCTATAAATGTGCTTCAACTCAAGGAGATCACATGAACAGAAACCTCTTGTAATTTGTCTTTTTCTTTTTTTAATGTTTGCTGATTAAGACATTGTTGTCAACTTATCGTCAAATTCCAGTAATTTCTTCAAGGTTTGTTCCCAACTCATTTTATGTGATTCTAACTAGTGTTTTTTGATTAAATAATAAAGACATTTTTCTCCAATATAATGCGAGTTAGGCATATAAGAATACCCAAATATGCTATTTTGATAAAATGTTATTAGCAATGTGAATGATAAAAAATAAAATTAAAATTAAAATATTGTATTGAGAACATGAGAAGGTTGTGGTAGGGAGAGCAATAGGGTACATATGGGTATTGACAATTCATTTATCCGAACTTGGACGGCACGACAAGCGCATTAGGGTTACGTACCTCCTAGGATTTTCACCCGATATGGTTATTTTATATACACCCCATTCTACATCACATTGTTAAGCAATACAAGGTTCTCTGAACCTAATTCACCTCGATTCACTCTGAATCATCACAAACCTAAACACTCTTATTCTCAAATTGACTTGACCGTCGGAGCCCCCTTGACTGGTACCACACCGGTCCTCACTCACCCAGGGATTTCAATTGTCTTTCCTCTTACGTGCAGGTAATCGAGTCGACAACGTAGACGAAACTGTGCTGCAATAGGTACTAGCATGGTAAACTTTGGTCTAACTCGGCTTCTGGAACACTAATTGTAGTGGAGTCTCTCTCTGTCTTGTCCTTTTTTCTTTTTTTCTTCTTTTTTCTTCTTTTTGCTAGCTTATTTTCCATTGATGATGTTTGGCTAGATGAGACTCCTGCTATTATTGAGGATGTACTCTACGAGGATTATTCTCTTTAGTTCTGCAGTAGCACGGGGTTCAGGTTTTATGTCCCCCCTGTCGCAAAATTATAATATTAATTAATATAATAAATGGAACCGGGCGTGGGGCTAAGCCTCCCAGCTAGGCTGGGTTCCAAACCCCTTTAAAAAAAAAACAAGAAACAAAGACAAACTATAAATATAAAATAAAGCAAACAAGAGAAAGAAGAAATAAATAAATAAAAACAAAATAGAATTTATGGTGGCCAATGACAAATATAAGGAGGTGTTTTGTATATTTTGTATTCTCAGCATGAATTTTAAATTTTTCAAAGCCGATCATTATTGACTAAAGAGGATGATTGAGATTTGTTTTCTTTTCAGCTTTCATGTGACCCGAACTCTCATTGTCTCTGTAAGACCCCGGAAATTCGTTATTAATTTCTAATGTTTTCTGGAATTTAATTAGTGGTTATTGGACGATTTCGTGGCTCGTGAATGGAGCGGAAGTGTTTTGAACGAATTATTAGTCGAAGAATATGGTTTTAGGGGGGTGGCAATGGTTGACTTTTTATAGGTTGGGTTTCTCCGAAAACTTCCTTCACGAAAGTTGTAGAGCGCGTCGATACGAGTTCGTAGACATCTGGAACGTGGATATCGGAGTTCGTATGAGAAAGTTTGAGCGATTGAAATTTGGGGAAATTTTTATAAATAGGAGAAAATTCCGGATTTTTCAGAAAATCCCAAAAGTTTCCTTTCTCTCATTTTCCTCCCCAGATTTCTCTCCGTTCTCTGTCCTCACTCCGTGAGACCCGACGGTGACCCGACCCGGACCCATCTCCGTTTTTCGGCCACTAGCAGCGGCGGACCCGGCTTGGACTGACGCGCCTCAACCTCCGTCGTCGACCCCTGGTGTTGGTTTCACCGGTGGAACACCTTAAAGGGAGATCGAAGGCCCTCAGTTGAACGATCGGGACCCGACCGGTTTCCAATCTCCGGCAACTTCCCTGCCGATTTCTTCACGGTTCTGGGATTGCCCTTTCCTGCTGATCATCCCCATATTGGCCTTGCATCACAATTTGGTGTGTGGAGCAAAAGATCAAGGTGTGAAGCTTTCGACGGCTCTGGTTGAATCTGGAAACGTGATCAGACGACCGAGATTGATCCAACTTCCAAGCTTGATCTAGGACTATCTAGACCGAATCTCACTTAACTCCAGGTATGAAGGTGGCTCATCTCTTCATTTTGAACAAGTTTGTAGTTGATCACTTTGCCATTGGAGGTGGTTGACCCGGCGTTAACCGCCGGCGTTGACCGCCTGTTGACCCGTCGCTTGTGGCGGCGCGTGGTGGCGCGTCAGTCATCCAAAATGTGTTTTGTTTTCAGTTTATCCATCTACACATCGATACAGTCATTTTGATATATTATACGGGCATTTTGGAGAATGTTGATGCATGCTAGATTTACGGTTTTATGCGTTATCTTCGATTTGCGATCCGTGAGGATCCGACCGTTAGATTTACTTCAAATTGTGATATGTTGATCGTAGAGCTGTTCCGATGACTTTGTGTGGTCATGGATGAGGATTCGACCGTGGGATCGTCGTTTAAGTGCGTTTTATGATTTGTGCGCTAAGTTAATTATCATATTTGGTTAGGTGATTGATGGTTTGAGTTGGCGGACGATTGTGAATCGTATCTTGGCTGTTAGAGAAGACGCAGTAGGATTTGGAGGTGAGTAAATCTCACGTGGTTCATTTACGAACGGATTTATTTATTACTCGGAATTACTTGTTTAATTGTTAAATCATTTTCGAAACAAATTATTTGTTTTAAAATATATGAACTTGATCGACAACGGTTCATGGGTAAGTTAAAACAATGTTTTGATATAAAATGATTTTCGAGATGAATAATTTATAAAACTATAGTTGGTATTAGTGGTCATTCCTGCGTGAATGACTACGTATATATATATTTACGTGGAATATATATATTAGATGGTGTGACATTGGTGAAGTTTTGTTTGAGAGTGTGATTATATATTGTAGTACTAAAGTGGTGATCAAAGTGGCGATAGTTTATACAGTAGTACCAAAGTGGTGACCAAAATGGCGATAATTGATGTGTTGATTGTTATGAAGAGGATAGGAATTAATGTTGAGTGATTGAGGTTTGAGATTGTTGTTGGGTGATCATCTATTTTAGTCAAAGTCGATGGGCTAACATCGACTATCGACTTTAGTTTGGAGTTGATGGGTGATCATTGACTTTAGTGTCAGTTGAGGCAATTGTTCTCGTAAGGCTGAACCCCGACGGGGGTGACAGGTTACGATTCAGTTGGAGCTCTAGTCTGTGGTATGCGTGCGGTCATGGTGGTAACTGGGTTACGGCATCATGAGTACGTAGTCTGTGGAATGCGTGCGGTGTGTTGTATGCGTGCGGTCATGGTGGTAACTGGGTTACGGCATCATGAGTACGTAGTCTGTGGTATGTGTGCGGTCATGATGGTAACGGTGTTACTGCATCATGAGTACGTAGTTTTCAAGGAATGTTGCTGATGTTCTTTCTTTAATTTTATACGTGAGATTTGGATTGCTATGATTTTATTGATTGTTTTAATGTAATCTCCTGAACTAAGTTATATGCAGGGATTACTGGTTTTTGAATTGTTTGCTTTAATGTAATCTCCTGAACTAAGTTATATGCAGGGATTACTGCTTTTTGTATTGTTTGTTTTAATGTAAATTCCTTAACTAAACTCTATGTAGGGATTTATATGATTTCTATTGTTTGTTTTTAATGTGATCTCCTGAACTAAGTTTCTATGCAGGGATTACTGATTTTACTTAATTCGATTGTAAGTGCAGTTGTGGTTTGAGATTTGTAGTGAGTTGTGAGGTCATCGTTTTGACAAATACTTTATGTTGAGGGGAAGTACGTGAGTGTGATTTTCGTAGATTTGTTGTTGAGATGGAAAATGATTTGAAACATCACTAAAGTGACAATTACTTTTGTTGAGACTAATGAAGGTTGATTTTGTAGTTCGTTGTGTTTTAAAATGTTTAAAACATAATTGAGTTTAATTATTTAGTTGAAGTATTGTGAAATTGGATGCATGAGTCGACAGTTAGAGCATGTTGATTTTGATATGAGTTAACTTACGTGAGCATGATATGAACTTGATGTTTGGTTGTATTTTGTGGAGTTAAATGTTGTTGCTTTAATTATCTCATGAGTTGAGAAATTATAAGCATGCGTGACGTGAGTCACTTTATTTGAGTTTACTCATACGAGCTTAAAAAGCTTACCGGGTTTGTTTTGTTCAATCCCGGTGCACTATTCTATGGTGTAGGGGTTTTTGTGTAGGTTAGAATATCGATTAATGGTCGTCGAATCTGAGGTGTACGTTGGGTAGCGTGGACGTCGAATGGTACTCTTATTTTTAAGTATTCCGTTGTGTAGTGAGTTGTGGTGGGTGTGTTTACTTATTGAATTGTCATTCAGTTTGATTTGTAAACTATCTGTAATGTAATATGTAACTCTAAAGAATGAGTCGGTATTGACATTGTGAGCTCAGTTTGTTTTGTTGCTTAATTTAAATGAAAAATTTTCTTTGTGTTTTTCTTGTGCTTGTTAAGTTATCGCGTTTCGGATTTGAATTTAATTATTCAAAATTCGGGGTGTGACAGTTTGGTATCAGAGCGTAAGGTACATATTTGGTGATTGTCAGTACTACCCGAGTGATGGCCCGTCTGCAGCGGATCCCCATCGGATGCTCTTCAGTACTGATATAATCATTGGGTATGTCATAGTGTTAGGTGTCAGTCAGGGCATAAGTCTTTGGAACTTTAGGTTTGCCCTGTAGGTGAAGGGGTGGAGCTTTGTGTAGCTTCTTTGAGTTGTAGTCTGTGAGGAATGGGAACCTCTAGATTAAACTCTGGTGGAGTTGTTAAGGATGGTTTTCATGGAAAACCGTATCCTTTTGTGCGGTATGGTTGTTTGGTTGTTGGGGTCATGACGTTTGACCTATGCTTGTATCTAAAGTCGGTACAAGTATTTGATCGAGTGTAGTTATGCCTTCCTAAGTTGGATTGGCAGAGGTATTGGGTGGAAGGTGCTTATCAGGGGATAATCATCTTGTTTAATTGTGTGGTGTCTTAGTGGACCCTTTTTTGCATACTATTATGTGTTTAAGGTGACACTGAGGTATCTATGCTGACCTTGTGTGTGGTTTGAATTCTTGGTATGGTATTGGGAATGATTGTGGAATGCTGCTTCTCTGATTTTTGTTGTGGTAGAAATTTTCTGCAATTTGATTGTGTTCGTGGAATGCTTTGTGATGACCTATGTGTAGGTTAGCTGAGGCTAAACCTTACTGTGATTTTGGTTATGAGATGGTAGGAATTGATGAGTGATTGTGCATGCCTTATTTTGATGGTGATTGAGACCTTGGTGTAGTTTTGATTGGTGAAACAATCCCTTGTGAGTTGGAATGGTTTCACTATAATGTTGTTTAGGTAGTGAAATGCTTTTGTGGCAGTGCCTTTTGTAGCAGCTTTTGTAGCAGTGCTTGTGTGGCAGCCTTTGTGGCAGTGCCAGTAGTGCTTTTGTACCAGCTTTTATGGCAATACTTGTAGTGCTTGTGTGGCAGTACTAGGTGGTGGTCTGTGTGACAATGATTATGTGTGTAATGTTATGTGTTGATTTATGTGTGAGTATGGTCATTGTTGTGGTAGTAGAGGATCTATACCACTTTGATTGTAATTACAATGACAGGTGATAATTCGTGTGTGGGTTAGTTGAGGCTAGACCTTAGCGTGATTTTGTGTTCTAAGGTGGTATGATGTATGCTCTATTGTCTTTATGATTTAGTTTTCAGTGTGGTGTTGATGCATGGAAAACTTATTGTGACTTTGTGAAATGATGACTGTAAAAGAGTGTTGTATTGTTGATTTGAGTTGAAGGACAGATTTCATTTTCAATTCTTGTAATGCTGGAGTTACATTATTGAGGTAATGATGCAGATACTGTTGTGATAACAGGATTCTGGATTCTTGTGTAGCATGTGTCCAGTGCTATTGTTAGCACAGTTGTTGTGGTGTTGTGTACAGGGATGAAATTCATCAGATGTTTTTAGTTGCTACCGTTTTTAGTTGCTACCAAGTGGAGTGGTAGAGTGCATTAGCCATTAGGGTGTGATGCTAGGTATTGTACCTGTAACCGTTGTTGATCTAGACATGTCTTACTTCAAGGATTTAAGACGGTTCTAGAAAGCTATGGAGAATTACTCGAAGTGCGAGTGCAACGTGTTATCTGCAGATTGTTGGATGGAGGTTATGTTAATGGCATGTGTTTTTAACTTCAACGTGAAGTTAAAACCGAGGTCTGTTGGACCTATTGCGTGGTGGTTAAGGGTGGAGATTCGACGATTAGGTTTGTCTTATCTCCTAGTGTTCTGGTTATGCGGAACACATGAGGTGATTATGATGAAGATAATGACTACAATGGATCCAGTGTGTTGATCGTGGTACTGTTGGAAAGGGTGTCGATGCGACCATTGTGGATGATTGGCTTGTTTTTCCAGACTGGACTACAAAACAACTTAGGTCGAGGGATATTGACTTGCTCAATATCGGGTGGAGGTTTAATGATGAGAGCATTACTTACAGGAGAGCGTGGACTGGATTTGAGAACAAGTTAGCCTTACCTGATTTTTTGGGTAGTGTGCTTAAATTTCGGGACGAAATTTCTTTAAGGAGGGTAGAATGTAAGACCCCGGAAATTCGTTATTAATTTCTAATGTTTTCCGGAATTTAATTAGTGGTTATTGGACGATTTCGTGGCTCGTGAATGGAGCGGAAGTGTTTCGGACGAATTATTAGTCAAAGAATATGGTTGTAGGGGGGTGGCAATGGTTGACTTTTTATACGTTGGGTTTTTCCGAAAACTTCCTTCACGAAAGTTGTAGAGCGCGTCGATACGAGTTCGTGGACATGTGGAACGCGGAAATCGGAGTTCGTATGAGAAAGTTTTGAACGATTGAAATTTAGGGAAATTTCTATAAATAGGAGAAAATTCCGGATTTTTCAGAAAATCCCAAAAGTTTCCTTTTCCTCATTTTCCTCCCCAGATTTCTCTCCGTTCTCTCTCCTCACTCCGTGAGACTCGACGGTGACCCGACCCGGACCCATCTCCGTTTTCCCGCCACTAGCAGCGGTAGACCCAGCTTGGACAGACGCGCCTCAACCTCCGTCGTCGACCCCTGGTGTTGGTTTCACCGGTGGAACACCTCAGAGGGAGATCGAAGGCCCTCAGTTGAACGATAGGGACCCGACCAGTTTCAGATCTCCGGCGATTTCCCTGCCGATTTCTTCACGGTTCTAGGATTGCCTCTTCTTGCTGATCATCCCCATATTGGCCTTGCATCACGATTTGGTGTGTGGAGCAAAAGATCAAGGTGTGAAGCTTTCGACGGCTCTAGTTGAATCTGGAAACGTGATCTGACGACCGAGATTGATCCAACTTCCAAGCTTGATCTAGGACGATCTAGACCGAATCTCACTTAACTCCAGGTATGAAGGTGGCTCATCTCTTCATTTTGAACAAGTTTGTAGTTGGTCACTTTGCCATTTGAAACATCACTAAGGTGACAATTACTTTTGTTGAGACAAATGAAGGTTGATTTTGTAGTTCGTTGTGTTTTAAAATGTTTAAAACATAATTGAGTTTAATTGTTTAGTTGAAGTATTGTGAAATTGGATGCATGAGTCGAGAGTCAGAGCATGTTGATTTTGATATGCGTTAACTTACGTGAGCATGATATGATATGATATGAACTTGATGTTTGGTTGTATTTTGTGGAGTTAAATGTTGTTGCTTTAATTATCTCATGAGTTGAGAAATTATAAGCATGCGTGACGTGAGTCACTTTATTTGAGTTTACTCATACGGGCTTAAAAAACTTACCGGGTTTGTTTTGTTCAATCCCGGTGCACTATTCTATGGTGTAGGGGTTTTTGTGCAGGTTAGAATATCGATTAATCGTCGTCGAAGCTGAGGTGTACGTTGGGTAGTGTGGACGTCGAATGGTACTCTTATTTTTAAGTATTCTGTTGTGTAGTGAGTTGTGGTGGGTGTGTTTACTTATTGAATTGTTATTCAGTTTGATTTGTAAACTATCTGTAATGTAATATGTGACTCTAAAGAATGAGTCGGTATTGACATTGTGAGCTCAGTTTGTTTTGTTGCTTAATTTAAATGAAAATTTTTCTTTGTGTTTTTTCTTGTGCTTGTTAAGTTATCGCGTTTCGGATTTGAATTTAATTATTCAAAATTCGGGGTGTGACAGTCTCCATGCCGTTAAATGGTACCTAATGTTCTAACGGAACATTAACGGAAGTTAGTGATAGGTACCATTTGAAATGAAATCGAAAAGTTCATCAGATATTAGTTGTGATCAAAATTGAAGTTCAGGTATCATCGATAAGATAGAGGATAAATTCAGGTATCATCTGTGATAATAACCCATAAATAAAATATACAATCTCAGCTCCAACTGTCGAGACCATATTGATTACAAATGGAATTTTAAGAATAAAATTTATTTGTAGTGTAGAAATTGACGATTGAACATTAAGATTCTTGAATGCTCATTCTCTAAAATTCATTTGGTGATGGCCACACTTAGTGCTCTAAACATATGATTTAATATTTAGGGACTTTTATTTGCTTATAATGTCTCGCCAAGCTAGCTATTAGTGACCTCAACTGATCGATCCGACCCTTGGCTAGGGCTAGTTGAGCCATGGTTGGTCTTGACTAAGGCTAGCCGGACCTTGTCTAGAATTGGTTAAGGTAAGCCAAATCTCGGTTAAGCTAGTCAGGCTATGGCTAGAATTAGTCTTTTCTAAAACTAGCCGGATATTGGCTAAAGTTAGCCGAATCTCGGCTAGGGTGAGTCAGACCTTGACTAAGGTGAGGTAAGATGGACCTAAGTTGAAGTGGGCCGTACCTTGGCTAAAGTGAGCCGAACCTCAACTAAGGCGAACCAGACCCCAAGTAAGGTGAGATGAGTCGGACCTCGGCCAAGGTGAGCCAGACCTCGGCTAAACATTTGTTCAATCATGACCCACCATGGCCCAAGCCTGCCTCATGTGTAAGACCGCGGTTAAACACAAAGAAAATGACAAATAGAATTAGTGTGCAAGAAGGTAATTGAGGTGGTATGGGGTGGGTCCGGCAATTCAACTAAGTGCCCAAAATTTAGAACGAAACATAAGCTTGCCCATTATAAGTGCCCAAAATTTAGAACGAAACATAAGCTTGCCAATTATAAGTGCCCAACCTTTTTTTAAATGAACTATATATTAGATTTATTAGAAAAAGTTAAACTTATATACCCTAATGAATAAGTCTTACAAACTATTTGATCCAATGTTGTTTCTCTCTAAGATGAAAAATGAGGTCCCAAGTTCAAATCCACATCCTCTAATTGTGTCACGAATTAGGACACTAGGGGTCATACATACATTGGTAGTTGAAAAAAAAAAACAAAAAGAAAAGGAAAAAAAAACAATATGTGCTTACTCTTTTTGAAATAAAACATATGCATATTTTTTTTTTTGAAAGGAAACATATGCATACTTTATCAGCAATAGAAAACAAAGAAACACTGTGATACATAGTAAATACTTAAAATATAGCTAGAAAGCATTAATCCTTCTCTTCATCCTCCTCATTCCAACTGTTATCGTCACGTAGAGCCAATCTTGTACATTTTCAAAAAATCGAAAATATCCATATTGCCATGTTTTCTTGAAAACTAATGAACCACAAACTCCCCAAAAATCCTGCAGTGAACCCAAATGCAGCAGAAACACAAAACCATAGAATTTTATGCTCATTGTCCATTTCTTTGTCATCCGGCCGGCCTCATTATTCGTCTCAATGCTTTTTGTTCACATTCATTTGGAAGTGGACCACCACAAAGTTTCAGATTCCCCTCAAATGCAGAGGCACTAAAAGTGAGTGCTTTTTGGTATTGGTCCTTCCAAATTATTGTAGGAGACATTAAAATATGACAACAAATGAAGACTCACCAATGAACCAGGAATTTCTCCAGACAAATGATTCATGGAAACATCTAAAAACTATAAGTTTTGCAAATGAGATATTTGTTCCGAAATGTTACTTGAGAAATTGTTGGAACCAAGATGTAAATATTGCAAAAGCTATAGTTGACCAATCTCGATGGGAATAATTCCACTCAAGTTATTGCCCCTCAGCTCTATCGTTGGAGGTAAGTAATGCAATGTTTGTATTGGTTGCCAGTTGCACTCTCAGTTCTGATAAGGCAATATATATAAGATAATCATCAAGTCTATCAAAGAAGGTAAGTAACACAAAAAATTGATTTGGTTACCATTTTGACAATCAGGTCTGACTTACACAGGCAATATAAGATTATCATCATCATCAACTTCAGCTAGAGTTTGGTTCAATATTAACATCGGCAGTGTGCGAAGTTCTTTTGGAAATTCACCCACAATTTTTTTTTTTACTTTGTCAAGGGGAACCCAAAAGCTTCCTAGGCCCAAGATAAACCCCTTCGGCGCATGTGAAATGCTCCAACAGTGCATTGCAGCACAGTGTCTGGCCACTTTGACAGCTTCGGGGTTCGAACCTAGGTTGGGGTTCGAATCTTGCAAAGTAACCACTGCAAGTGGCCTAGTGGTTCACCCACAATTAGATTGAAGGCCAATTGTAGATCATAGAGCATTGGAAGAGTTCCCAACCAACTTGGAATTGACCCTGTGATTCTATTAAAATTTAAATTCAAGTTAGTTTCTTAAGGTCAGATATCTGTACTGAGATTTGTCCAGTCAGCCCACAATTAAACAAATCCAAAAATAGAAGATTTTGGAATCCAACAAAATTTGCAATGCCAAAATCAGGTGGAATTTTCTTATCTACAAAAGGAAACCCCAATGACAGGAATACGAGACATTTGCAATGCTGCAGTATATCCAGTCAAATATAACGAAAAAACAAGAGATAATTTTGGCTGAATTACTTAGATATTTCATTCACCTTACAAGAAGGAATTATATACAAATTACAATTGTGCCTAATAAGACAAGTACTACTCCTAAGGCAAATAGTAAATCTAATAATACTACAGATATTACAGAATATTACAGATCACATAATATTACAGAATATCTACATAAATAAGGTAAGTATGACTCACACCAACACTCCCCCTCAAGTTGGCGCATACAGATCACGAATGCCCAACTTGCCAAGTGAGTCATGAAATGCCTTGCTCGATACTGCCTTCGTGAGAACATCAGCTAACTGTTCTTCTGAGTGGACAAACAGAAAAGAGATAAGCTTAGCATCAAGCTTCTCTTTAATGAAATGTCTGTCAACCTCAACATGCCTAGTTCTGTCATGTTGAACTGGGTTGTGAGCAATATCCACCGCTGCCTTATTATCACAATACAAATCCATGGCTCGTTTGGGTTTAAATCCCAAATCACGAAGTAAATTTCTCAACCAAAGTAATTCACAAACTCCATGAGCCATACCTCTATACTCTGCTTCAGCACTTAACCTTGCCACAACCTTTTGTTTCTTACTTCTCCAAGTAACATGATTACCACCTACAAAAGTGAAGTAACCAGAAGTGGATTTTCTATCCGTAACACAACCTGCCCAGTCTGCATCTGTATAACCACTAATATCCAGATGATTATGCTTTGAAAACATCAAGCCTTTTCCAGGTGCAGACTTTAAATACCTCAGAATACGGATCACAGCTTCCATATGAGTTTCACTTGGATTATGCATGAATTGACTCACAACACTAACTGCATATGCAATGTCTGGCCGAGTATGTGAGAGATAAATTAATCTGCCAACTAATCTTTGATAGCGAGCCTTCTCTGTAAGAGTTTGATTAGGGTACTCAGCCAGTTTATGATTCTGCTCAATAGGAGTATCAGCAGGTCTACACCCTAGCATTCCTGTCTCTGTTAACAAATCAAGCACATATTTTCTCTGGCACAAGAAAATTCCTGAACTCCCCCTGGCGACCTCAATCCCCAAAAAATATTTAAGAGAACCAAGATCTTTCATCTCAAACTCTGATGCAAGCAGATCTTTTAATCTTTCAACCTCCTCTGAATTATCACCAATAATTATCATATCATCAACATAAATAATCAAGGCAGTTAATTTACCTTCATTGCGTTTCAGAAACAATGTATGGTCAGAGTTGCTCTGCTTGTACCCAAAACGACGCATAGCTTGAGAGAATCTTCCAAACCAAGCGGAGGTGACTGTTTGAGTCCATACAAGGACTTATTTAACTTACACACAAATCTACCTCTTGTGCTTGCCTCATATCCTGGTGGTAGATCCATATAGACTTCTTCAGATAGTTCTCCATGTAAAAAGGCATTCTTTACATCAAACTGTTACAAAGGCCAATCTAGATTAGCTGCTAGAGACATCAACACTCGAACAGTATTAATCTTTGCTACTGGAGCAAAGGTCTCCTCATAATCCACGCCATATGTTTGAGTATATCCCTTTGCAACAAGTCTTGCCTTATACCTGTTCACTGAACCATCTGCATTGTGTTTGATAGTGAACACCCATCTACATCCAACAACTCTCTTTCCTTGTGGAGGTGGCACCAACTCCCAAGTATTATTCTTCTCCAATGCCTCCATCTCTTCATTCATCGCTTGAGACCATTTGGGATCCTTGAGAGCATCCTGCACTTTACTGGGAACACATACAGAGGATATTTGATTCACAAAAGAAGCATGGGATTTGGATAACCGGTGGGTGGATACAAAGTTAGCTATGGCATACTTAGACTTAACATCTAAACTTGGTTTATATTGACGAGGTGGTTTACCACGGGTGGACCTAGGAGGCAAAACATACACACTATCACAATTATCAGAGTTAGAAGAAACACCACTAACCTCAAGATTGGGACGCTCCTCAGGGATTGGTTGACAAGGGTTATCTGTATCTAAGAGGGGTGGAGGAGCCTGGCCTTCTTGAACTGCTAAATTTTGGACGTCGTGTTCGCTGGCATTCTCAGATGAAGATTGAACAGGGGAGACCACTGATGGAGAGGGAGAGACTGAGTGATTAGGAGCTTCTTCTTGAATGGTAGACGATTCAACAATTGTATTTTTTGGTTCGGAACTTGCAACGCTCTGTTCGGCAGTTGCATGATGAAGGGTAGACGATTCAACAATTGCCTTTTCTGTTTCGGAACTCGCAATGCTCTGTTCGGCAATTGCCTTTTCTGTTTCTGCAGGAGTGTCATTCGCTTCAATTGGCTGAATTTTAATCCCACAAGACTTCTCTTCCAAAAAAGTGTGTTTCTCCCCCTGAAGTGAAGGATTGATGGGAGAAAAATAACATGCATCCTCATAAAAGGTGACATCCATGGTAACAAAAACTTTCTGTGTAGGAGGATGAAAACACTTGTAGCCCTTCTGATGAACACCATAGCCCACAAATACACACTTTAATGCCCTGACATCGAGTTTGGACCGTTGATTCTTAGGAACATGGACGAACACAACACACCCAAAGACACGAGCAGGGAGATTAGAAAATGAAGGGACAGACACATGATTTGAAAGGGCAGCATAGGGGGTTTGACAATTGAGAACAGAGGAAGGTAGCCTATTGATGAGATGACAAGCAGTGAGAATTGCATCTCCCCAAAGATACTTAGGCATATGAGCACTAAATAGAAGAGACCGAGCTATGTCAAGAACATGACGATTCTTTCTTTCTGACACCCCATTTTGTTCAGGGGTTTGAGGGCAAGTAGTTTGATGAATAATCCCATGAGAATGAAAGAATTGGTGAAACTGAGAATTGACAAACTCCCCCCCATTATCAGAATGAAAGACTCTAATATTGGCTCCAAATTGATTTTGAACAAGAGCAAAAAATTCTTGGAAAGCAGAGAAGACTTCATTTTTGCATAGATTTCAATGCCTTTTAGCTAAGACACATGACTCACAATGCAACTTAGACTCATCAATGCCCAGAAACAAGGATGGCATAGATTTCTTCATGACACTAAAGGAAGGATGTCCCAATCTCCGATGCCATAGCCATAATTCTTCAACTTGATTAGTAACCCCAGTCGAAATCAAAGCTGCTTGGACTGAAGCCAGAAATTTTTAAAGCAACTCCAATCTTACCATTACCACCGCAACTTACGGATGCGGTATCCTTACCAGCAAAGTTGGTGTGATCTGGTTTTGTCACCGCAGCCTTTCCCTTGGGTTTGTTGTCCTGAGGTCGGGGCCTATCAAAGTATCCTGCTGGAAAACCAACCAACCTGTAACAATTTGCTTTGATATGGCCTGGATTCTTGCAGTAGTTACAAATCATACTTGAGGAGAACATGGGGGAAGAACCTTGAGGAGAGGGATGCAGAGAAGAAGGAGCTTTCACCATGGTGAAACGCAGCGGAAGGAAAAACAACAAAGTACTTGGAAATATAAGAAGGCAACGGTGATGAAAGGATCAAAGTACAAGGAACAAATCCAAGCACAAAGAACAAGAGTCAAGGATCAAAGAACAATGAGTCAGAGTCCAGGATCGGATCTCTGCTCTGATACCAAGTCAAATATAACGAAAAAACAAGAGATAATTTTGGCTGAATTACTTAGATATTTCATTCACCTTACAAGGAATTATATACAAATTACAATTGTGCCTAATAAGACAAGTACTACTCCTAAGGCAAGTAGTAAATCTAATAATACTACAGAATATTACAGATCACATAATATTACAGAATATCTACATAAATAAGGTAAGTATGACTCACGCCAACATATCCATTGCTCTTGTGATATTGGTTAATCTAATACCAGTAAGCAAGAGAAAGAGCAAGAACTTCAATGAAAGAATTGAGGTTGTATTTGCCCCTCTATATCGTTATTGCTAAGTCGAATTGCTTTCAAGGATTTGCAACAGTAAAGACCCATTGGGAAGGGACCAGTGAAATGATTCTCTGATAGGTCGAGTTTACTGAGTTGACCTAACTTGGAAAAATTAAGCATAGAAATATCCCCTTCTAATCGATTGAATCCTAAATTTATGTCCAGAAGGCTTGTGCAATTCATCAATTATGGAGGCATAACACCTTCAAGACTGTTACGATGAAGGAGCAAAACTTTCAACTTGGACAGCTTGCCAAAATATAAGGGAAGCACACCACTCGATTAAAATAGAGGTTAAGGATTGAGAGATTAGTAAGGTTGGAAATTCTATCACTAATGACTCCATAGAGGGAACAGAAAGGTAATGCAATTTCTTTGAGTGTGGTAGCGTTATAGATATCTTCTGGAATCAAACCTGAGAGGTTCTTGTGCCCGGCACAAAAAACTTTCAGTTTAGAACACTGCCCTAATCCACTCGATATACTGCCATTGAATTGATCTAAAAGCGAAATCGAGCAAGAATAATGAAGACAAATAAAGGAAGGGAGAGACCCTGAGAAGGCATTGTTGCTAGCACGAAAACTAGTCAAATTCCTAGATTGTCGAAAGAATGATGATGGAATTGGACCAGTGAAGTGATTATGGGATAAATCCACAACTTCGATAGCGGTGGATGGTAGGAAATGTGGTAGTTCTCCCGAGAGAAGGTTATCGCTCAAATCAATGACCTTAAGAAACAAGGAACCAATTTGATCTACAGAACCATAAAGGGAATTATGGGAGAGATTCAGATGAGTCAGGTGTGTAAGATTTTGCAGAGATGATAGAGGAATAGTATCTCCATTGTTTTTGAGGCCTTTAGAGGGTAACCTCAAATGGGTGACTAAGATTCCTTCCCAGTAACAACAATTACTAGAAGTCCAATTCAGAGAAGGAGAAAACAGTGTGAGGGCGAAGGACAAGAGAAAAGTGCGTTCAGTTGGGGTGCAAGCATGAATGTGGGTAGATAAAATGGAAGAGAACAAGATTAGAGTGAGAAGAAAGCCTTGAGCCATTTGGTTGATATATTTAGATTTATTTGGATGTTCGCATGTTTGTGTAGTATATATAAACATTACAGCCACCAGCTTATTGTTCAAGTGAGTTTTGGCTTCGTCAGCTAAACAGAGAAATGGAGAATGTCAATTAAATTATGCGATATCAGATGGTATAGAGAGGATGGTAGCAAAAACAAAGATACAGCGAGTGACCACTAATTCTACAATCCACTAGAGTCAACGTTGATACAAAATCTTTACTAATAATAAGTACATATCATATGACGCTAGCTTGCTAGATATGTTGACCACAACAAATGCTTGGATAATTTATGATTTTGTCTACAAAACTTCAATGCTTGTCTTATTAGGACTTCTTAAAATAATTAATTTTGACTTAACCATACAGATTGATTAATATAATGCTTAAGGTATCTCTAACAGACTAGCTATTTCAACAAAAAGTTAAGAGCTCCTAGCATTTTCCCTATTCCAACAGACTAGCTATTTCAACAGACTAGCTTTTACTGTTGGAGATGCTCTTACCAATGTAAAGCATCTGATTTTTGCACTAACCACTTTCTCTCTCCTCAAATTTAAGAGCTCCTAGCATTTTCCCTATTTCAACATATCTTCTCTTTTCCCTAGCAGCTTCAAGTCCGTTGGTTTAATAGCTTAACCATATTTCATATGATTTTAGTGCTTCTCATCTTATTCAGGAAGGGAGTAAAGTAGCCGATGTTTTGACACATTACTATACTTCTCTTGGGGTGGTTAGTTGAATTTGCTACCTTTGTTTTATTGTACTGTAACAGCGACATTATAGGCCTTTCTCAATTTTGTTAACCTTAATTCATTTTTGCTGTTGAAGTTATTGGTTTTGTTCTCCCTCGTATTATAATATTTTTCTTCTTTGATTAATAAAATGGCACGAGAGAGAGTTTGATATTCCTTTCATGTACTCGATTTTTTTCCAGGCATAAGCAAGTAATTGTTAAATATCATCTAAAAATTCACGGCAACTACTTAAATAAATGAAGTTGCCTCTCATAAAATTTAATTAAAGTAAACTAAAAAATGGATTAAGATAATTTATCTATCCTTGTCTTCTCACATATGTTTATAAATAGATTAATGGGCATTAGTGATCAATAGTCAACAATAGAATTAAAAGGCTTCTTATGTAGGTAGACCTGTAGTTGACAACTTTAGCATTAGACGCATTTAGACCATTCTTAGTGTTCACAAAAAAGTGGTGATGATTCTTGATCTGAGATATACATGTTGTGAGCGTATATTTAGTTATGGTTTGAACTATCTGGATCAACTAATATTATGGCATGATGAGAATTATATTTATGTAGATTGAATGTGTGTTATGATTTATTATATTTATAATTCACGGAGGCCTGAGAGGCTGTGACCCTTGCCATATTTGAGTGGGTGGGCGGTTGTGGTTATGAAGAGCAGGTAGGCTCCAGGAGTTGAGAAATGATTAGTAGTGTTTTGTTGTTTCTGCAGGGTTGGGTAGTATATTTTTAGGGGAAGTTCCGCTAAATTTTTGGTGAAATTTATTATAAGGTGGGCCCCGCAGAACTACTTCGGATTTCAGGGTGAAATTCGGGGCGGATCCTGTCAAACGAGGACATTGTGCCACAAGCTGCTTCCTTTCGATCAAGACCTTACAAAGATATCCACCAATGTGTTGAGAACCCCCAGAAGGATTCTAGATTTGTTGTTGGTTAAAGTATTATATGTGGTGGATTTGCTTATTATGCATACTGTAGCATCCTCCCCTTAGAATTGTGGCACATCTTTTAGATGTAGCCAACCTTAATAAGAAGTGCTTTGGTTAAAAAAAAAAAAAGAAAAAGATGGAAAAGCCTTCGATGTAGGCTTTGGGTTAGAAGAGAGCAGGGTTAATTTGGAGATTTTTCCTTCCATGTGGGCTGTACCGGAGTTGAGTTGACATGCCGTGTCAGCAATTTAATGACTCTATTTAACGTATGCTAACGGAATGACCTACTAGATGAGAAATTATAGTGCAGAGGTGTTTTTGATGAAATTAGAAGTTCATGGACTGAAGTGATTTTGGACCCAAACCATAGGATAGTAATCAGTATTTAGCCAAACAGAAAATTAACCCTCAAACCCCGTTCTAACTCTCCTAGCTCTTGGGAGATCGCAAAAATCATCAGTGAAGGCACTAGTAACATGAGGGGGAGGGGTATCAAATATCACAATGCCATAGTCATGGCTGAGATTTTCCTTAGCAAGAGCATCAGCCGTGTAGTTGCATTCTTTGAAAATATGCAGGATCCTAACTTCGTCAAATCCATTGATTAGATGCCTACAACTGTTGATAATATTGCCTAAATGATGAGATATAGGACAACCTTCAATCCTTCTTAACAAAGATAGCTGAGTCAGATTCAACTTCAAGCCTTATGATATTTAAGTCAAAAGCAAGTTTCTATCCAGAAAGCATCCCCCTAGCTTCCACATTGATAATTTGGCCGACCCCTAAGTTTATGCTGAAACCAGACAATCAATCTCCATTGTGATCTTTAATTACCCCACCAGCTCCAATAAACCTAGATTAGTGCCATCCACATTAAGTTTCATAAATCCAATTAGAGGTTAGCAATGGGGTATCTTTGGGTGTTGACAAACTCATTAATTTGCCTCTATTTTTTTCTTTTTTCTTCATGGAAATGAAGATTGATGGTGACATTTAGGTAACATATTTACCAATTTGCCATCTCCATTGTGGTACCAAATATTCACATATCATTTCTTCCAAAAAAAAAAATATTCACCTATCATTTTCACTATCAGCACATCTGGCTTGATTGGTCCCAGATAAGTTGAGACCTCATGATAGGTATCATTAGATAATTTCATCCAATGGGATGTTCATCAGTTAAGTATTGCATAGGTTAATTAAGACTAAGGTGAAGTATGTGATAACCTGCGCAAATGCTCATTGCAACTATCACCCATCTTTCGACATCACTCATCACCAACTATGTGTATACAAGGATTCCGATAGTGAACACACGTTTCAAGAATCTTATAATATCTCAATTCTACAACACTAAAAGTTGGTACTTTGATGGATTATGAGTCTTCTTGATATGTGTGACCATTGTTCCGGCCTCATGGTGTACCGTAGATTTAGTAGCTCTATTAGGAAGTTTTATCTAGGCCCGTTGGTTTGACGTTAGTGACTCCTGATTGTATTGTTTATACCACTTGTAATACTTCCGTATGAATGAACACATTTGATAAAAAGGCCCCATTTGGATGACAGGAAATCATGGTATGGAATGAGAATTAATTTCATTTTCCATTTAAAGGTGTCGTTTGGTTGTAATAAGAGATTGGAAAGGAAATAAAAAATGAGATTTGACTGGAAATTGACTCCCTCATAAAGCCTGAATAGAATTACCTAGTCAGGGGTGGTATTCTATTTACATTTCCCACTTTCAAAGGCAAAATTACATAAATTATCCCTCTAAATTTTTTTTATTCCTTATAAGTTGATGTCATATTTGTACTTTAATTAGTAAAATGGTGTTATTGAAAATTATAATTTTATATTTCATTTTTATGACTTACCAAACTCTACAATGGGAATGGAAAATTAATTTCAGAATTTAATTTCCAGTAATGTTCCAAACACCCGTATGGAAATACCAAAACTTATTCCATTCCATATCGATATGAAAAGGAAAATAAATAATTTTCCTATTTTGACACTCATGTCAACCAAACGGGGCAGAAAAGACAGAGAAAAAAAAGTCTGCTATATTTTGTTTTTGGAGACACCACTCGCGGGTCCGACTAACTCTGAGTGGCTCTCGATCTACTTCGGGTCTTCGATCAACGGAGTCGACATTCTTTAATTCACACCGTCTTCTAGTTGGTAGACCATAAACTTCCTAATCAACCTGCTTTGACACCTCCTCAAACTGCTACATAATTAATCACCATATCCATGTTGGGTATGCTCACCACGCTTTAGCTGGACTTGGAAGCTTGCATGAGGTGTAGTTCTTTCTTCTTTCATATAATATAATTAAGGCCAACTGACCACATGAGGTGTTGTTATATTAGAAGTAGCAAAAGTCTAAGTAGGACGTGGGCGATTTTAGAACTATACGTTAGGGACTGTAATATGATTTACGTTCTTAGTTCTCAATAGTCAATAATAGAATTACACAGCAAAATGGTTTTGCGTGTAGGTAGACCTGTAGTTGACGACTTTAGCCTTGGACCCTTCTTATAAAAGCGCGGAGAAGAAGTGTCTTCACCGAGTATACCGCCAGCTACCGACGTTAAATTCATTTCCAGTTGTTGGGTTGTGTTTCACTGCCATTGCCAGCAACTAAGAATCTCAGCTTGTTTCGATTCTACTACTCCAGCCGAAGCCCACAACTAGAAATCTCAGGTACAATCAAGTTCAGATTATGTAGATGTTTCTTGTTTTCTCCTTCTTGTGTGTGTCGAATCACACGGGCTTTGTTTTGTTTTCATAAGATCATGGTCTTTTTACATTAATCAAGGGAGAAACCATTGAGCTGCGCTATGTCGATTTTGCTGTTTTAGCTTTTTTTGTTTTGTGGGATCTCTTTCATGACTGTAGTTGATTCCAATTTGAATTGTTATTCCCACCCAGTAGAATTTGGTTCAAGTTGTCTCCTTGTTTAGTGTGTGGAGATTCCAAAATTGCTTAGTTGTGTGGTTGAGGTGTTTTGATCCCAAATTTCAATCTGGGTTTTGTTTTTGTGAAATGGGTTTGGATTAGATTTCTTCTCATTACACTTTGCCTTGTAACTACTAGTTGTTTTGGGGATTTAGCTTTGAGTAAGCAAGCTTTGCACCAAATTTTGCAGATGGATGCATTGGATTTGAAGAAGGTGGGGAGTGGAAGGTCTCAGGGGTCAGGGCACAGCCGTGAAAGTTCCGCAGGAGGAGGAAGGTTTGAGTATTTTGGGTGGGTGTATCATTTGGGGGTGAATAAGATAGGGCGTGAGTACTGTCACCTTCGTTTTCTCTTCATTCGGGGAAAGTATGTTGAGATGTACAAGCGTGATCCTCATGAGAACCCCGGAATTAAACCCATTCGGAAAGGTGTTGTTGGGCCTACATTGATGATAGAGGAGCTTGGGCGTCGAAAGGTCAACCATGGAGGTGGGGGTGGGGATATTTATGTTCTACGGTTTTACAATCGGTTGGATGAAACAAAGAAGGGAGAGATTGCTTGTGCTACAGCTGGAGAAGCTCAGAAGTGGATGGAGGCATTTGATCAAGCCAAGCAACAGGCAGAGTTTGAGCTTTCGAGAGGAGGTAGTGCCAGAAGCAAACTGAACTCAGAGGATGAGATTGATCTTGATGGACATCGGCCTAGAGTAAGGCACTATGCACACGGATTGAAAAAGCTTATAAAGATTGGGCAAGGGCCGGAGACGCTTTTGCGCCAATCGTCAAACTTGGCTGCAGATGTTGGCACAGATGAGTACTTTGAAAAGGATGTTGGAGATGCAGTTGAGGCGTATGAGTGGAAATGTGTGCGAACAGTTAACGGTGTTAGAATATTTCAAGATGTTGCTAACTCTGACAGGGGTAAAGGTGTTATCGTCAAGGCTGTTGGAGTTATTGATGCAAGTGCAGATACTGCTTTCGAAGTTCTTTTGAACCTTGAGCGACATCAGAGATATGAGTGGGATATGCTGACAGGTGATTTGGAGATGGTAGATTCTTATGATGGACACTATGATGTTGTCTATGGGACGTACAGTCCTATGTATCTTTCTAGGTGGGACTCCAAGAGAGATTTTATCTTTTCTAGGCAATGGTTCCGTGGACAAGATGGAACATACACAATCTTGCAATCCCCAGCTGTTCATAAGAAGAAGCCTCAGAGTTCTGGATATCGTCGTACAAAACTAAATCCATCTACTTGGGAGATTAGAAATTTTAACACATCCATGGATACTAATACTCCAAGATGTCTTGTCACACAGATGGTGGAGATACGTTCTGTTGGCTGGTGGAAGTGGAAGAAAAATCACTTCTCAAAGTTTGAAAAAAGTGTCCCTTATGCATTGTTGTGTCAAGTGGCAGGTCTCAAGGAATATATTGCAGCAAATCCTGCACTCAAATTTAAATCTGCTGCTTCAGTTATCCAATCAAAGGTATCTTCTGTTTCCAGTGGTGAATCTGAGGCAGACGCAGCTCATGATGAGTTTTACGATGCAATGTCTGCAGACTCTTCTTCTTCTGATGAAGATAGTGACACTGAATTTGAAAATAAAGATGCAAAAGTGAAACTGAAGAATGTGGCATGGGCCATCACAAGCTTAGCTTTGAAACGAACTTTATCAGATGCTAATAAGGAACTTGATCCTAAAGCTGCTCCTTTCATGATTGATCCAAGCCAGTTCCATGGTTCCTTGCGCAAAGCAAGGGATGAGGCCGACACGGACTGCTGGACATCTCCAAGTGGTACCGGGTTCATGATTAGAGGAAAGACCTACCTAAAGGATAGTTCCAAGGTAACAGGAGGAGATCCTCTTCTCAAGCTCATAGCAGTAGATTGGTTCAAAGTTGATAAAAGCATAGATAGGATTGCCCTGCATCCCAAGTGTCTTATGCAGTCAGAAGCTGGAAAGAAGCTTCCATTTGTACTAGTTGTTAATCTCCAGGTTCCAGCAACACCAAACTATAGTCTGGTACTTTACTACGCTTCTGACAGACCTGTAAATCCTAATTCTTTGCTTGCTAAATTTGTGGATGGGAGCGATATGTTTCGTAATGCAAGATTTAAACTAATTCCAAGTATTGTGGATGGATATTGGATGGTCAAGCGTGCTGTTGGAAGCAAAGCTTGCCTACTGGGCAAAGCTGTATCTTGCAGGTATCTCAGGCAAGACAACTTTCTTGAGATTGATGTGGATATTGGATCATCATCCGTGGCGAGGAGTATCATCGGACTTGTCCTCGGATATGTCACCAGCATAGTAGTTGACCTTGCCATTTTGATAGAGGCGAGGGAGGAGGCAGACTTGCCTGAGTACATTCTTGGAACTGTTCGGCTTAATCGTTTGAAGATTGATTCGGCTGTTCATTTGGAGGCATGAGGTTTGTACAACGTTCTTTAATCATTTTTCCCATTTTGTTTGAGCTATTATTTCAACAGGTTTTACATTCCAACATACTCGAGCTACTGTAAATTAAAACAGTTAATTGAGTAGTTTGACTAGCAATATAAAGTGCTATAAAAATGGCAGGCCATTTTATCACTTCCACTTCATTTCTTTATCTGAAAAACCCTAAAATACCTTTCCAACGAAGTCTGCTGCCTCTACAATGCATTCCATGAGAACATCAGGCAATATATTCATACTTGCTCCGTGTTCTGAAAAAATGTAATTGGAGTCGGTCATGGGCTTCATGGATTTTGTTTATGCTTTTGAAGTTAGAAAGGTGTAGCATGTAGGTTGAGGTTGTTGCTGATTTATAATTGTATATATGATCCTAAGTGGGGGAGGATTTAGCAAGCTCCTTTCAACCACAGTGCATTCCATGGTTTACTGAGCCATCTCTTTAGTTCACCCACAAATGTTAGTTAACCCACAAATCTTGCAACACTGAGATGGAGTCAATTGTACTTTCCATGGATTTGGGTTATTCTGCTAAAACCTGGTTGGGATGGTTTATGGCGTGAGATCTATGTTTGGCCTGAAGTGAGGGAGGATACTTCGTTAAGCTCCTTTTGATGTGTTCTTTTATAAGGTACCTGGCTATCGGGAAGATCTTGACAATAGGTAATCTTTGTAGAACTTACATGATTTTGGATCAGTACTGCTGTCATTTTGGTGATGCCTAATACATTACTGGATATTCTCAGTGGTTGGGTTGTTTGTTTAAAACTGTAGAACTTTGATCATGTCATGTCCGCAACTGGACATGGATGGTAGGAGTTGAGGATCTAGAGAATAGAGTCTAGCAGTTAAAGTCTATTCCTTTCATATCTTTATATCGGTGCTGGTGGGCATTTGTGTGATTTTACTGTGCTAAGTTGTTTTTGATCATTATAATTCAGGGCGTCTCTTAATGAAGTTGTCTGCTTATCAAAAGAAGACTTACAAATTAGCATAATAGCCTGAAAGATATCCCCGATAGGATCATGTCAAAATCAAATTCAGATGCATTCATTATTCTGAGTTATTTTGTTGTTTCCATCATCTTCTCATTCTTTGTTAATGATCAAGTTTAGATGCTTTAAACTATGTAACAACATGTCGATGCAGCGACACTATCTACAATCTACCTGGCCAGAATGCATTCCAGTTCATTTAAGCTTCGATGAAAGAAACATTTAATTGATTCTATTGTCTATTTCATTTTTGTAGTTATCTGCTCTTGGACTGTCCATTTCCTACGAGGAGTAACCGTGAAGTTGGTGGTTATTGAGGTACTCTTCTTCCATGAGCTATTTCCCCTGTAAATCTTGAAACTGCATCATATTCAAAAATGAAGTTCAGTAATAATCTTTGTAGCGTGACATATATGTAATCCCTTTTTTGAGGGGAGCGGGGTTTATATTTGATGCTTGTTTATTAATATTGAAGCATCTATTGATGATTCTTTTTTGACATAGTTGTGCTTGCATTACTGTAGCTGAATCTAAAGCTAGTAAGAGTCTTTTTTGGTTTCGTGAGAATTGTACGAGGATCAATGACCTTGGCTTGATTGGTGAATCCAGAATGCTTGTAAAGATGTAAAGTCAACGTAGTATATATTCTAGTGGGTTATAGATAAAGGTAATATCAAGTCTGATGATTGCACATTTCCAAATGACACTATCACTTGTATTACTGCATACATAGCAACTCATCTTGATCATTTCCCTGATCAAAAGGTTGAAAATTCAGTTTTAAAGATGTAAAAAAGAAAACTAATTATAAGACCTAGTTTTATGACACTTGGAATTAGCAAATTTTATACTTTCAGAAAAGTGGGGAATAGTAGTTTTGGGTGGATGGGTGAACTGATCAAAATGCATCAGTGCATATTGAACTCCCTTTTTAAATTAAAAGTACTGTTAAGCTTACTGTGTTCAAACTATCTTCGGCTTAAAGCTACCCTCAAGTATAAAAGGCAAGTTATAAAATAAGAATTAAATAAAAATTACCGAATACCACGAGGATTGTGAAATCCTTAATTAGTTAGGGCTACCTAAATGGATAAGCTAGAACTATTTCCACTATTCACAAGCTCACAAAACCAAAGCTCATTACAGTTTACAAGCCAGGAGAAGGTGAATGATTATATGATAGTGAATTGTTCATTTGTTTGAGTGATTGGTTGATTAACTAAACTAAATGCAATGCAAGTAAGCTAAGACTAAAATGAGAGTAGGAACATTGCCTTTCACCTTCATCTCCCTTGCATGCAACAATGCAATTGGATCTGAGTGATGTTGAACCAACTGTATGACTTCCTCCTAGTATCTGGCAAGGATATACTAGGGACATATTCCTTAAGTTGTATTGGTTAATCCGGCAAAGGCTACAAATTACTACATATATCTGGCAAGAGATGTTTGGCCTAGGCAAGAAATGAGAAAATCAAGCAAACCAACCATTCCTAGCTAGCAAAATATGATTGTAGTATACCACACATGCACACCAGGTGTTTTTTTTTTTTTTTTGCTTCTTTCCTTCTCTTTCTCAAAGTTAATCAATCTCTAAAGAAAACTTCATATAATGACAAATACATAAACTCAACTTGATTATTTCTAAATAAATGCACTTAACTATTAACTTAGCATGTGAAGGTGACAATTTCAATTTCATCAATTACAAGTAAGTTTGGCTAGGGTTTTCAATTTTTATCCTAACAAGGTACTTCCCGCTCATAACTAAACAATTAGACATCCAATTTATCAAGTACATGAAGAAATCAAAGAGTTAAAGGGAAATAGTGAACTAATTGAAGCTTGGCACATCAAATGCTAAAGCTCCACCAAGTCCTCCTCCTTAAATACTCCTCAAGACCTCCTTGATGATGATGGCGTAATCATGAAAATCAGAAAATAAGATGCCACCTTTCTTAATATATATGAGTGGGTATTTGATGGTGAGAGTTGAAGTAGGTTGTGGAGTTATGATGGGTGAAAATGACGGGATGGAGTTTGGTTTAGGGAAGTGGAGCTGTAGAGAAAAAAAACATGGAGCAAAATTGATGGTTAAGAGCATCTCCCACGGTAAGCTATAATTGGTCTGCTATATCACCTTATATGGCTTACCATCAAGGAATATTCCATGGAACCTTTAAATAGCATAGCAAAAGTTTCCCACGGTAAGCCAAAAGCCATGAGGCATATTTGAAAAAAGTGGTCTAATTCATTATGTTGTATTAAGATAATTTAGTCCAAATATATTCAATATTAGACTCAAATAAAAGATCTCGTTGTGATCTTCATAATGGTATAAATTTTATTACTAACAAATTTATAAGCCTAAAATTTTAGAAGAAAAAAGAAGTGTGATTAAAATTGATAAAGGATACACATGGAATAAAAATAAGGTGAGTTCAATGTAGAGGGACAAAACAGGAACAAAATAAGAAATAATAAAAAATTGAAGTGCCATACCTTACCAAGTTGAATGCCATATATGGCTTGAACCTATTGACAAACGGCAAATTTTTTTCTGGAAAAACGTGAGATGCCTTACGGTGGGAGGTGATGATACCCCATATATGGAGTTATGCCTAAGATGGCAGATGGTCTAAATGAATGAAAGGTAAAGAATGGGAAGAAATTTTTCTTTTTTTCTTTTTCGCTCTAGAAACAGAGATTTTCTATTGGGACATCCCAATTTGCTCATTTGATCTCCACCTCTTTTAAATTATTGAATTACATATATATTGTAATAACCCGAAACTTAGTATCACTGTAGAGCACTCTAAGATACCTTAAACTTAGAAATAATCCAAGTATCTTCTAAGCATTTATTTTCCCGTTTAGAAACCGATGATACCACATGCTATACTTACAAGTTATAATAGAGTTCTAGGAACTTACTAAAATACCTTAGTTCGTATTTCTTGTGTACACTCGATATTTGTTATTGAGCCCAATACTATTATCTATATTATTTTTGTGATGCATGTCATTTTAGTACTAGTTATTGCTAACACATATTTTGAATCTTACGAAATGACATATCAATCTTCGTATTAGTTTGAGAAAATGTGTATCTATGTGTATATATGTATACATGATTCAAATGCCAATACATCTAGAAGAACTAATCTGATTTTTCTTTCTAACAACCATAACATTTCTTGGAAATTTCTTGGAAATTTCCTTGTAAATGCTTTGTAGACTTTCAACTCACTTTTGACTTACAAGTAAGATGCTAAAGATTAATTTTTAATGCATCTTTCTAGTCTTTATAAACATGAAGCTGAATCATTTTCCTTCAAGCCTTAAGATCAAGTGCAAAACTGATTTGGAAGTCTTAGTTGTAGAGAAAACTCACCTCACAAATCCTTCATCCTTTTCTTTCAAGAAACTCCCTTTGTTTTTCTCAAAGAAGTCCAAGCTTGGATCCAAGACCAAAATCTTCACTTCACTTCTGAGTTTCTTAAGTAAGTACATGATTACATTCCTATATTCTTTTGCCTTTAAGATTTATCAAAGTGCATAACCGATGATAAAATGGAAAAGAATCTGTTTTGCTGCAGTCATATATTTTCGTGTTTGATAAAAGTTAATCTTGTCAAAAATAATTATATTTTCAGTTTCTTCATGAAAAATCCTTCAGTTTAGGCTTTTGAATCACTAAAAAAGGTTAAGAAATGAAGAAGTTATGGCTAATCAAAGTTTTCAACTTTTAAACTAGCTGGAAATCTCATACCGCCATCACAACTTCAAAAATTCATATCTCCCTCATTTCTTATCCATTTTCTACAAACTTTATATCAATTTGAAGCTTAGGACCTCTACTTTTATTCTGGAAAGTTTGAGAAGTAATGGTAAAATACACAGTACGTAAAGACTTAAACATCAAAGGTCAGTTTCAAAAATATCGGTTTCAGCACTGTTATGGTTCTTTTACCATTTCTGAACTATATCACTCTGATCTGGACTACATGACTTATTCCATTGAATTCCTTATGAAAAATCCTATGACTTGGTGTCTTCACTTGACTATTTCGGACATGAATTGAACAAGTTATAAAAACAGAAAGTTGACAGTACTTGGTACTATTATTTTGATTGACGAATGGACACTTCGGACTAAGATTTCTAATACTATGAAAAGAGGACTACTAACTAATATTCTTTTACTACTTCTAATTTACAGTACCTTTATTTTATTGCACATTTACTTTCAAGTTTAATTTACAGTACCTTTATTTTATTGCACATTTACTTTCAAGTTTAATTTGCAGTACCTTTATTGCACAATTACTTTCAAGTTTAATTATAGATATATATATATATATATATATATATATATATATATATATATATATATATATATATTTATGTATATATATTAATTTGTCCACACAATTTCAGTTATATTTACTTATGTAAGCTTGTTTATATGCTTGTACTTTATTATTACATATTTTACTTGATTTCAGTTATGTATAAGCTTATTTTTAATTAGCTTATTTTTAATTATGTTGTTTGCTAGTGAATTTACTTATTTGTGTTATATAATTATGCTACATATGTTTTCAGATGAGGTTATTCCTGAATATATGTATGTCTCTATATGTGTGTGTACATATACATATATTATGATCTATAATTTATAAAGATTGTATTTTGTGAATTTGATTATGTCTGAGAAGTACAATTGTGAAGCCGGATGTTATCTACATCCCCGTGCTTAAGTGAATTACTGGTAAATGTGTTTTGGTGTTATGAGACGTTAAGCCTGGGTCCTAGTCCCTTCAGATAGTGCACTATTATACTCTTAGGAAGGTTGCTTACTTTGAGTATACATACTTGGGTATAGTACGTTGGACCCTGGTATGCTGCGGCTTACCCATGCTTTGGTATTATGGACCCTAGCATGTGGTTTCCCGTGTTTTGGTATTATGGACCCTAACACGTGGATTTATGATTTGTTACCAGTTAATCCGAAAATTCACTAAAATGAAAAGTGTACTTATATTGTTTTGATCAAATATCTATCTGTGATATATTGTTAATATGTTATGGTGTTAAGTGAAAAGAGAATCGAGCATGCATTGTTTTGAGGTTATTTGCACCTATTATTGCTGCAGTATTTGTTGATTCGATAAAAGAGATGTGACTATGTGATATTATTATGAGTTTTACAAATATTGATATATGTGTCTGTTGTGTGTATACAAATACATACTTAAGATTTGGTGTGAACATATAAATGGTTCTCGGTACATTTTTACTTGGTTTTTCAGTTTTGATTTCTTATAAGACACATTAGTATAAGAATGTAAGCTGTACTTACTGGGTCTGTGTTACTCATGATGCTACACCTTCATGTTTTCAGGTAACGAGTAGATGCATGGGGAAAAAGGGGATGAACCTACTAAATAAAAGAAAGTTTTTCCTACTACTATTTCAAGAGAATGAGTACTGTAATATATTTTGCTAAACTTTGGTATTGTACAAATAATGATGTCGTTTTCTAATAAAAGTACTATTCAGATATATCTATATATAGTCTTTTACTTTCTTTCAAAAAGGAAATTCTATTTAGTTTGGCTCACATCCCAAATTCGGGTA